>NC_061514.1:82501881-82693137 GCF_022539505.1 Lolium rigidum | reverse complement strand
CGATACGGAAAACCTTGCGAGACGCCGTCGCCGCCGATCCCATCTCGGGGGATCACTGGAGATCGCCTCCGGCACCTGCCGGAGAGGGGAATCATCTCCGGGAGGACTCTACACCGCCATGGTCGCCTCCGGAGTGATGAGTGAGTAGTCTACCCACTGGACTATGGGTCCATAGCAGTAGCTAGATGGTTGTCTTCTCCCCATTGTGCTATCATTGTCGGATCTTGTGAGCTGCCTATCATGATCAAGATCATCTATACTGTAATTCTATATGTTGCGTTTGTTGGGATCCGATGAATAGAGAATACTTGTTATGTTGATTATCAAAGTTATGCTTATGTGTTGTTTATGATCTTGCATGCTCTCCGTTACTAGTAGATGCTCCGGCCAAGTAGATGCTTTTAACTCCAAGAGGGAGTACTTATGCTCGATAGTGGGTTCATGCTGCATTGACACACGGGACGGTGACGAGAAAGTTCTAAGGTTGTGTTGTGCTTGTTGCCACTAGGGATAAAACATTGATGCTATGTCTAAGGATGTAGTTGTTGATTACATTACGCACCATACTTAATGCAATTGTACATTTGCTTTGCAACTTAATGCTTGGAGGGGTTCGGATGATAACACTGAAGGTGGACTTTTTAGGCATAGATGCGGTTGGATGGCGGTCTATGTACTTTGTCGTAATGCCCAATTAAATCTCACTATACTCATCATGATATGTATGTGCATTGTCATGCTCTCTTTATTTGTCAATTGCCCAACTGTAATTTGTTCACCCAACATGTTGTTCGTCTTATGGGAGAGACACCTCTAGTGAGCTGTGGACCCCGGTCCAATTCTCTTTCTTGAAATACAATCTCTTGCAATACTTGTTTTTACTGTTTTCTCTGCAAACAATCATCTTCCACACAATACGGTTAATCCTTTGTTACAGCAAGCCGGTGAGATTGACAACCTCAGCTGTTTCGTTGGGGCAAAGTACTTTGGTTGTGTTGTGCGGGTTCCACGTTGGCGCCGGAATCTACGGTGTTGCGCCGCACTACATCCCGCCGCCATCAACCTTCAACGTGCTTCTTGGCTCCTCCTGGTTCGATAAACCTTGGTTTCTTTCTGAGGGAAAACTTGCTGCTTGTGCTCATCATACCTTCCTCTTGGGGTTGCCCAACGAACGTGTGAAATACACGCCATCAAGCATATTTTACGGCGCCGTTGCCGGGAGATCAAGACACGGCTGCAAGGGAGTCTCCACTTCTCAATCTCTTTACTTTGTTTTTGTCTTGCTTTATTTTATTTACTACTTTGTTTGCTGCACTAAATCAAAATACAAAAAAATTAGTTGCTAGTTTTACTTTATTTGCTATCTTGTTTGCTATATCGAAAACACAAAAAAATTAGTTTACTTGCATTTACTTTATCTAGTTTACTTTATTGTCTTGCACTCTATATTAAAAATACAAAAAAAAAAAAATTTAGTTACTTTTGTTACCATGTCTAGCTCTGAACCTGTTACTTCTTCGCCTGAAGAATTAGTCTTCACTTTTAAACAAGAGGATGAGGAGAGTTTTAAGGATGCCTGGTCTAGAATTTTTACTTCTTATCGTAAAACTGAACCTCAAATGACTCTAAGTTTGCTCCTTAGCAATTTTTATTTTGGTCTTATGGTTCGCTATAGATATGCTTTGGATACTTTAGTGGGAGGAGATTTCCTTCATTGCAATGGGGATCAAGCTTTTAATGCCATAAAGAAGTTGGTTGCATCATATGATTCAGCTAATAACTTTGATTCGGTCCTCGCTAGCATATATAGTAGATTAAATACTACGGAGATAAGTACATCTCGCTTGAATGATAACTATTGCCACGTTCGTAATCGTCTTGAACAAGTCTTAGTGAACTCTAAACTCTCATTGTGGGATCCTGTTGTTAAAATTGTTATCGGTGATAGAACCCTCCATGCCCTCTTTGTGATATTATGTATGAATTTTGCCTTATGCCTGAAAGTATTTATAAATCTTTGAAACTTTGGGGAGTTGAGGAAGGAGGAGAAAAGATAACTCCCATTGATAACTCTACTATAATCCCTAAAGGAATAGCCGCAGGTGTGCATACAACTATTTGTGGAAGAACAATATCTATTGATTATCTTGTTGTTGAAACGGGAAAACTCACACTCGGAAGATCCCTGCTGAAACTATTGGGAGCAGTCATTGATGTTGGAGAAGGCACTTTGAAATTCACCTCTATACCGGGAGAAACTTCGTATATTTCCTAAACCAAAGGGAAAGAAAAACAATAAGAAAGGTAAGGGTAAAGCCCAAGGTAATGTTGATGCTTCACCCTTGATAATACTTGATACACACTTTACGCGCCTAGCTGAAAGACGTTAAAGAAAGCGCTTATGGGAGACAACCCATGTTTTTACCTACAGTACTTTGTTTTTATTTTGTGTCTTGGAAGTTGTTTACTACTGTAGCAACCTCTCCTTATCTTAGTTTTGAGTTTTGTTGTGCCAAGATAAGCCGTTGATAGAAAAGTAAGTACTAGATTTGGATTACTGCGCAGTTCCAGATTTCTTTGCTGTCACGAATCTGGGTCCACCTCCCTGTAGGTAGCTCAGAAAATTACGCAAATTTACGAGCATGATCCTCAGATATGTACGCAACTTTCATTCAATTTGAGCATTTTCGTTTGAGCAAGTCTGGTGCCATTTTAAAATTCGTCAATACGAACTGTTCTGTTTTGACAGATTCTGCCTTTTATTTCGCATTGCCTCTTTCGCTATGTTGGATGAATTTCTTTGATCCACTAATGTCCAGTAGCATTATGCAATGTCCAGAAGTGTTAAGAATGATTGTGTCACCTCTGAATATGTCAATTTATATTGTGCACTAACCCTCTAATGAGTTGTTTCGAGTTTGGTGTGGAGGAAGTTTTCAAGGATCAAGAGAGGAGTATGATGCAACATGATCAAGGAGAGTGAAAGCTCTAAGCTTGGGGATGCACCCGGTGGTTCACCCCTGCATATATCAAGAAGACTCAAGCGTCTAAGCTTGGGGATGCCCAAGGCATCCCCTTCTTCATCGACAACATTATCAGGTTCCTCCCCTGAAACTATATTTTTATTCCGCCACATCTTATGTGCTTTTTCTTGGAGCGTCGGTTTGTTTTTGTTTTTGTTTTGTTTGAATAAAATGGATCCTAGCATTCACTTTATGGGAGAGATACACGCTCCGCTGTAGCATATGGACAAATATGTCCTTGGTTTCTACTCATAGTATTCATGGCGAAGTTTCTCCTTCGTTAAATTGTTATATGGTTGGAATTGGAAAATGATACATGTAGTAATTGCTATAAATGTCTTGGGTAATGTGATACTTGGCAATTGTTGTGCTCATGTTTAAGCTCTTGCATCATATGCTTTGCACCCATTAATGAAGAAATACATAGAGCATGCTAAAATTTGGTTTGCATATTTGGTTTCTCTAAGGTCTAGATAATTTCTAGTTTTGAGTTTGAACAACAAGGAAGACGGTGTAGAGTCTTATAATGCTTTCAATATGTCTTTTATGTGAGTTTTGCTGTACCGGTTCATCCTTGTGTTTGTTTCAAATAACCTTGCTAGCCTAAACCTTGTATCGAGAGGGAATACTTCTCATGCATCCAAAATACTTGAGCCAACCACTATGCCATTTGTGTCCACCATACCTACCTACTACATGGTATTTTCCCGCCATTCCAAAGTAAATTGCTTGAGTGCTACCTTTAAAATTCCATCATTCACCTTTGCAATATATAGCTCATGGGACAAATAGCTTAAAAACTATTGTGGTATTGAATATGTAATTATGCACTTTATCTCTTATTAAGTTGCTTGTTGTGCGATAACCATGTTTACTGGGGAACGCCATCAACTCATTGTTGAATTTCATGTGAGTTGCTATGCATGTTCGTCTTGTATGAAGTAAGGGCGATCTACACTGAGTTGAATGGTTTGAGCATGCATATTGTGAGAGAAGAACATTGGGCCGCTAACTAAAGCCATGATTCCTGGTGGAAGTTTCAGTTTTGGACAAATATCCTCAAATCTCTAATGAGAAAAGAATTAATTGTTGTCAAATGCTTAAAGCATTAAAAGAAGAGTCCATTATCTGTTGTCTATGTTGTCCCGGTATGGATGTCTAAGTTGAGAATAATCAAAAGCGAGAAATCCAAATGCGAGCTTTCTCCTTAGACCTTTGTACGGGCGGCATAGAGGTACCCCTTTGTGAAACTTGGTTAAAGCATATGTATTGCGGTGATAATCCAGGTAGTCCAAGCTAATTAGGACAAGGTGCGAGCACTATTGGTACACTATGCATGAGGCTTGCAACTTATAAGATATAATTTACATGATGCATATGCTTTATTACTACCGTTGACAAAATTGTTTCATGTTTTCAAAATCAAAGCTCTAGCACAAATATAGCAATCGATGCTTTTCCTCTATGAGGACCATTCTTTTACTTTCAATGTTGAGCAAGGAAAAAAATAGCTGGCTATAGCTTCGCTATAGCACCGCTATAGCTTCTCAGACATCCTTCCGCGACGCTAAGCCTGTTTCGTCCGCTATAGGCGCTACGTCCGCTAAAGCGCCGCTAATTACCGTTAAATAGTTTAGCCGCTAGAGGAGCTAGAGCGCCGCTAACATAATTGTCCCATGGCACAAGAATTTGATGCCCAATACATGTTTTCGTCGGGCTGCTATGCCCAGGGCATGACGCCTTGGCTGGGAGTCACGGGCTGAATCGAGACGACCGATCACATCCGAAACTCATGTTGGATTGTTTCTACTGCTTTTTCATTTACTCTTTGTTCGATGGTGAATTGTTTCAGCTATCAGACACTATAATCGCCAAAAATAATTTGTATATAGAAGCTTGATTGTCTCAAACACTAGAACTGCTACGTCTTTCCTTCATGTTACATACTTTCCTGCCTATTCAATTCCATTTCATTCCATCCCATGTAATTTTTTAGAAATAAGGATTGTAGATAGAATTGGCATATCTAGTTTAGGTCCGTAGCATATTATAAGCAATGCAATAATCCTGAAGACAAAGACAAATATTATTTTCCATGATATGTATGCTGGAATTTTTTGTTTCTATGACATATATTGCTTTTATAGAGAAAACCGCTAAATGGTTTAGCTTCCGCTATAGCTCCGCTATAGCTTCAATAGCTTCTGGACCAGGTGTCCGCTAAATCAAATAGCCCGCTATTTTTTTCCTTGATGTTGAGTCAGTTCACCTATTTCTCTCCACCTCAAGAAGCAAACACTTGTGTGAACTGTGCATTGATTCTTACATACTTGCTTATTGCACTTATTATATTACTCTATGTTGACAATATCCATGAGATATACATGTTACAAGTTGAAAGCAACCGCTGAAACTTAATCTTCTTTTGTGTTGCTTCAATACCTTTACTTTGAATTATTGCTTTATGAGTTAACTCTTATGCAAGACTTATTGATGCTTGTCTTGAAATGCTATTCATGAAAAGTCTTTGCTTTATGATTCACTTGTTTACTCATGTCATACACATTGTTTTGATCGCTGCATTCACTACATATGCTTTACAAATAGTATGATCAAGTTTATGATGGCATGTCACTCCGGAAATTATCTTTGTTATCGTTTTACCTGCTCGGGACGAGCAGAACTAAGCTTGGGGATGCTGATACGTCTCCAACGTATCGATAATTTCTTGTGTTCCATGCCACATTATTGATGTTATCTACATGTTTTATGCACACTTTATATCATATTCGTGCATTTTCCGGAACTAACCTATTAACAAGATGCCGAAGTGCCGATTCTTCGTTTTACTGCTGTTTTTGGTTTCAGAAATCCTAGTAAAGAAATATTCTCGGAATTGGACGAAATAAAAGCCCGGAGGCCTATTTTCTCACGAAGCTTCCGGAAGTCCGAAGGACGAGACGAAGAGGGGCCACGGGGGCGCCAAACCCTAGGGCGGCGCGGCCCCCCCTTGGCCGCGCCGCCTGTCGTGTGGGGCCCCTGTGCCGCCTCTCGACCTGCCCTTCCGCCTACATAATAGCCTCCGTGACGAAACTCCCGGTGCCGAGAGCCACGATACGGAAAACCTTGCGGGGACGCCGTCGCCGCCGATCCCATCTCGGGGGATCCTGGAGATCGCCTCCGGCACCCTGCCGGAGAGGGGAATCATCTCCCGGAGGACTCTACGCCGCCATGGTCGCCTCCGGAGTGATGAGTGAGTAGTCTACCCCTGGACTATGGGTCCATAGCAGTAGCTAGATGGTTGTCTTCTCCCCATTGTGCTATCATTGTCGGATCTTGTGAGCTGCCTATCATGATCAAGATCATCTATATGTAATTCTATATGTTGCGTTTGTTGGGATCCGATGAATAGAGAATACTTGTTATGTTGATTATCAAAGTTATGCTTATGTGTTGTTTATGATCTTGCATGCTCTCCGTTATTAGTAGATGCTCCGGCCAAGTAGATGCTTTTAACTCCAAGAGGGAGTACTTATGCTCGATAGTGGGTTCATGCTGCATTGACACCGGGACGAGTGACGAGAAAGCCCTAAGGTTGTGTTGTCTTGTTGCCACTAGGGATAAAACATTGATGCTATGTCTAAGGATGTAGTTGTTGATTACATTACGCACCATACTTAATGCAATTGTACTGTTGCTTTGCAACTTAATACTGGAGGGGTTCGGATGATAACTTTGAAGGTGGACTTTTTAGGCATAGATGCGGTTGGATGGCGGTCTATGTACTTTGTCGTAATGCCCAATTAAATCTCACTATACTCATCATGATATGTATGTGCATTGTCATGCTCTCTTTATTTGTCAATTGCCCAAGCTGTAATTTGTTCACCCAACATGCTTGTTCGTCTTATGGGAGAGACACCTCTAGTGAGCTGTGGACCCCGGTCCAATTCTCTTTACTTGAAATACAATCTACTGCAATACTTGTTCTTACCGTTTTCTCCGCAAACAATCATATTCCACACAATACGGTTAATCCTTTGTTACAGCAAGCCGGTGAGATTGACAACCTCACTGTTTCGTTGGGGCAAAGTAGCTTGGTTGTGTTGTGCGGGTTCCACGTTGGCGCCGGAATCTCCGGTGTTGCGCCGCACTACATCTCGCCGCCATCAACCTTCAACGTGCTTCTTGGCTCCTCCTGGTTCGATAAACCTTGGTTTCTTTCTGAGGGAAAACTTGCTGCTGTGCTCATCATACCTTCCTCTTGGGGTTGCCCAACGAACGTGTGAAATACACGCCATCAAGGCGGCAACGGGACGTTGGTCGCAATAAACGCCGGCGCGGATGGCCACACGGCCATGCACGACGAGACGCTTCACTGCGTCATCTGGGAAAGCTAGATGCCATTAACATCGCTTGACCAGAGGGTAGGTGATACGTTGCAAACGTATCTATAATTTTTATGCTCCATGGTTGTTTTACACCAATTTATATATGTTTTGTTTACACTTCGTTGCACTTTTATACATTTTCCGGCACTAACCTATTGACAAGATGCCATAGTGCCAGTTCCCTGTTTTCTGCTGTTTTGTATTTCAGAAAAGTTGTACATGAAATATTCTCGGAATTGGACGAACAAATTAAAGCCGAATTTCCTATTTTACCGTAACAAAGACGGAGTCCAGAGGAGAGACGAAGAGGCGCCACAGGGTGGCCACACCAGGCCATGGCACGGCCCAAGCCCTGGCCGCTCCATGGGGTGGTGTGGCCCCCCAGGCGTCCACCAACCTCTCCCTTCCGCCTATTTATTTACGACTCGGGAAAAACATAAATACCTAAGCCTCCATCCACGAAAAGTTCCATCGCGGCCACCATCTCCGACCCTAGCTCGGGATGGTTCTGAAGCTCTTCCTGGCACCCTACCGGAGAGGGAGATCATCACCGGAGGCCTCTACATCGCCATGCCCGCCTCCGAAGTGATGCATGAGTAGTTCATCTCTGGACTACGGGTCCATAGCAGTAGCTAGATGGTTGTGTTCTCCAATTTATGCTTCATGTTTAGATCTTGTGAGCTGCCTATCATGATCAAGATCATCTTTATGTAATGCTACATGTTGTGTTTGCTGGGATCCGATGAATATTGAATACTATGTTGAGATCGATTATATACTTTTCATATGTTAGTTGTGATCTTGCATGCTCTCTGTTGCTAGTAGATGCTTTGGCCAAGTAAATGCTTGTAACTCCAAGAGGGATTATTTACACTCGATAGTGGGTTCATGCATCTAGTAATCCGTAAGAGTGACAGTAATTTCTAAGATTGTAGATGTTCTGTTGCTACTAGGAAGAAAACAACAATGTTTTGTCTAAGGATAATTCTATTGTTTACGTTACATACATTGTTTAATGTGATAATCTGTTGCTTGCAACTTAATACTGGAAGGGGTTCGGATGATAACCTGCAGGTGGATTATTAGTCATAGACACAGTTGGATTACGGTCTATGTATTATGTTGTAATTCCAAACAAATCTCATAGTAATTATCTAGTCATGTATGGTCTTTATTATGTCAATTGCCCAGCTGTAATTTGTTCATCCAGCATGTTATTTATCTTTATGGAGAGACACCTGTAGTGAACTGTGGACCCAGTCCTTTCTTTTAGACTGATAAGATCGCCCTGTCATGTTTACTTACTAGAAACACTGTTCTCTTTAATTTCACTACAAACAAACATCTCTTTCCATACTATACGGTTAATCCTTTGTTTTCAGCAAAACCGGTGAGATTGACAACCTCACTGTAAGTTGGGGCAAAGTATTTTGGTTGTGTTGTGTGCAGGTTCCATGTTGTTGTTGACGCCGGTAGTGCGCCCTGCCACAAGTCAGCTAGCAGTACCTTCAGAAATCACGCCTTTCTCCTACTGGTCGATTAAACCTTGGTTTCTTACTGAGGGAAAACTTGTTAATGTGCTCATCATACCTTCCTCTTGGGGTTCCCCAACGGTGTGCAATATGCGCTCATCAAGCTCTTTTTATGGCGCCGTTGCCGGGGAGAAAGAGGATTTCTGCAAGGGGATTCTCCCATTTCCAATCTCTTTACTTTTTTATTGTTTTGCTTACTTTATTTTACCTTTTGTTGTTTGCTTTATTATATCAAAAACACAAAAAATTAGTTTTTGTTATAGCTTTTATTTCCGTTAATCTGTTTTAATTTTGCTAAAATGGGTACTCCTGAAAACATTAAGTTGTGCGACTTTACTAGCACAAACAACAATGATTTTATTGTACACCTATTGCTCCACCTGCTCCTGAAGGAGATTTCTATGAAATTAAACCCGCTTTGTTAAATCTTGTTATGAAAGAGAAATTTTCTGGTGTTAGTACTGATGATGATGCTTCTCACCTTAATAATTTTGTTAAACTTTGTGAGATGCAAAAGTATAAGGATGTAGATGGTGACATTGTAAAACTGAAATTGTTTCCTTTCTCTTTGAGAGGGAGAGCTAAAGATTGGGTGTTATCTTTGCCTAGAAATAGTATTGATTCTTGGGTTAAATGCAAAGATGATTTCATTGGAAAATATTATCCTCCTGCTAAGATTATATCATTGAGAAGTGACATAATGAAATTTAGATAATTTGATAATGAACATGTTGCTCAAGCTTGGGAAAGAATGAAATCTTTGGTAAAGAATTGTCCCCACTCATGGACTGGCTACTTGGATGATCATCCAAACTTTTTATGTAGGACTGAAATTTTCTTCAAGAAACCTTATGGATTCAGCTGCTGGAGGTACCTTTATGTCCATTACTTTGAGGGCTGCAACAAAACTCCTTGATGATATGATGATAAATTATTCTGAATGGCACACTGAGAGGGCTCCACAAGCTAAGAAGGTAAATTCTATTGAAGAAACCTCCTCCTTGAGTGATAAGATTGATACCATTATGTCTATGCTTGTTAATGGTAAAGCTCATGTTGATCCAAATAATATTCTGTTAGCTTTTTTGGTTGCTCAAGAAGAGCGTGTTGATGTGAACTTCATTAAAAGCAACAATTTTAACAACAATGCTTATAAGAATAATTTTGGTAGCAACAATTATAGGCCATATCCTTCTAATAATGATAATGCTTTTGCCAATTCTTATGGTAATTCCTACAACAAAAATAGAAGTGCACCCTCTGATCTTGAAGTCATGCTGAAGGACTTTACTAGTAAACAAACCTTTAATTTTGATGATTGCAATATCTCTGAAGTAATTAAGTTCTTACAAAACTTAATTTTGATGATCTTGAAGTCATGCTGAAGGACTTTACTAGTAAACAAACCTTTAATTTTGATGATTGCAATATCTCTGAAGTAATTAAGTTCTTACAAAACTTAATTTCGATGATCTTGAAGTCATGCCGAAGGACTTTACTAGTAATTAAGTTCTTACAAAATTTTGATGATCTTGAAGTCATGCTGAAGGACTTTACTAGTAAACAAACCTTTAATTTTGATGATTGCAATATGTAAGAGCAAGATATATATCCCGTGTTTTGTGTGTTTGATAACAACACTCGAGTAATTCTAACCGTGCACAAAGATTGTCTTTGATAGGTTTGCAAGATGTACGGTGCCCTCGCTGAACACATTATGATCGGAAGACTGAAGCATAGTTCTTAGGTTTTCTGGTTTTGCGTGTGTGTCGTGAGGTAACATGGTAGGAGAGGAAAAGAGGAAAGCAGTTTTAGCCATAGCGGTACTACCGGTACCAGGAGCGGTAGTACCGCTATCCCTACTGGTACCGCTCTGAGGCTTTCACACGATATTGTCCCACAGTACTAGTTATGGTACCTCTGCGGTACCATGAGCGGTAGTACCGCCCACGGTACCGCTCAAGTACCGTAACTAGTTACGACAGTACCGCTTCGGTACCGCTCCGGTACCGCTTTGAGTCCAGTAAGGTTTGGACCCTATTGCGGTACCTCAAGCGGTACCGCCAGCGGTAGTACCGCTCTGTGTTCACGTGGACAAGTTCTGTGGGGATTTCGAACTCAGAGCGGTAGTACTGCTTGCACAAAGCGGTAGTACCACTTAGGCCAAAACTGCACATAACGGTTGGATTTGAGGGGACCTATATAAAGGCCTCTTCTTCCCCAGCTCGTTTTTAGCTCTTCTCTCTCTCTCCTCCATTGTTGCTGAGCTCAAACTGAGTGGATCTCCCTCCCTACCCAATCAATCTTGCTCATACTTTGAGGAGTTGTGGAGGAGACCCCGATCTATCGTTCTACCGAGAGAAATTTCACCAATTCGTGGTAGTCCTTAGTGGATCTTGGTGGTAGGGTTCCTATGGTGGGATCTTGGAGGAAGTGCACCTATGGAGGCTAGCTTGGTGTTGTACTAGCCCCATAGGTTGTTGGGAGCCTCCTTGTGGTGTGGAGCTCGCCCCAACCTTGTGAAGGAATCACCGCCTCGACCGGTGCCATAGTGGAGAAGGGGAGCCCCTTCGTGGAGCTCTCTCGAGGAAGAAGGTGAGGCCTTCCTTCGTGGTGTGGCCGTCTAGCCTCTTGTGTGAGGCTAGTACCTCCTCAACGCAGACGTACTCCCTTTTGTGGGAGGAACTGCGGGAAACAAACCTCGCCTCGTCTTCGCGCCCTCCGGTTGTCCCGCTC
Organism: Lolium rigidum; assembly: GCF_022539505.1. NCBI lineage: Eukaryota > Viridiplantae > Streptophyta > Magnoliopsida > Poales > Poaceae > Lolium > Lolium rigidum. Next base: position 82,681,455 of record NC_061514.1, on the reverse strand, counting down.
CTTACTCTTACTATCTTGTTTGATTCCTTTGCTTGTTGCACTTGTCTAGAATCATTGTAGGAACACCCCCATCGCTAAAGCTATCACCTTTACCTTCCGTTGGATTAAAAATCGAAAAAGACTAAAACTTGACGTAGCGTCCATTCACCCCCTCCTCTTGTTCGCTACGATCCATTCAAGTGGTATCAGAGCGAGGTTTTCTTGCTCGGGCTTTACCGCCTAAGAAATGGCCGAACAAGGGGTGGTTGTGAATGGAGTCCTTCCCGGTGAGCAATCATCTCCATCATAAATTTCCGATAATACTCCGGCTACCTTGGATGACCTCAAGAAATTGGAGTCATCCATTGTATCTCAAATGAAGGCTATGATGATGGAGTTGATTACTCCAAACCAAACCCCATCATAGATCCTAAGAGAGGTGTCGATGTTCCCCCACCACAAGTCAACACTTTTCCTCTTGTTGGATTTGTTGAGCAATCGACAAATCCACCTAAGGAAAAGGAACTTGAGGATGTTGACACCTCATCAAAAGGGAAGGATGAATCTCCGGTTGCGGGACAATTAAGAGGTAATCATGCGGTGCCTCCACCAAGTGATTACACCGTAAATTTTCCGATAACCATGCCTCGCATTTTGACTCATGGTTCACCACCGCTACTTGAATCTAATAGCTTTGAAAATTGGCAATTCTTAATGCGTTCCCATGTGCGCAGTGCTTCTACCGAGCTTTGGCGTATCATTGAGGAGGGATATTCACCACGAGACCTAATGAACTTGACAAGAAGGGAAGTGGTGGATGACCAACTCAACGCCACCGCCATCAACATGATTCACATGGCCGTCACGCCCAAGGACCGCGCTCATATCCGCTCTCTCAAGACCGCCAAGGAAGCTTGGGATAAACTTGACAAGCTCTTCCTCGGAAATGAGAGCATCCAAAGCTCTCGTTTTGATGAAGTGAACAACATGGCCGACAACTTCGTCATGAATGAGGGAGAATCGCCCGAAGAGATGTACTGGCGTCTTATTGCTCTCGCCGTGCAAATGCAAGATCTTGGAGCAACGTTTGTGGATGACCCTTGGATCAAGAGAAAGTTCTACAATGCTCTCCTTCCTTATGAGGAAGTAAAGTTGACGGCCATCCACCAAAACGCCTCTTTCCGTGCTATGACATCCGATGAAGTCCTTAGTGAAGTCATCGCTTTGGACATATCTAAGAAGAATGCGAAAGATCTTGTTGCTCGCGCTCTCAACACTCGCAAGCCCAACCTTGCATTGAAGATGAAGGAGCATGGAGCTAGTGAGAGTGATGAGGATCCCATTGAGTGGGGTCCGGATGATCTCAAGGCCAACTATCATGAACACATGGCTCTTGTCGCCAAGAGTTTTTGGAGTGGAAACAAGACACGAAGCTCAAGACCAAGAAGATACTCATCTCATGATTCTACTAGACTTTCCTTCAAGAGCCCAAGGGAGGAACAAAAGGGAAGTTCTTGCTACATTTGCGGTGACAAGAGTCACTTTGTTGCGGATTGTATTTATGAGAGAAGGGAAGACAATGGTAGAAAGCTTGTTCGTAAGAGCAAGTTTAGATCTCTCTCCAAAGGCTTCTCCAAGTTTTCCTCTAACTACGACGACACTAAGATCTCCTCCACCAAGAAGCCTAGAGCCTTCATTATTCGTGGGGAGTACTCCTCCGATGAAGGTGATTAGCATGAAGACAAAGGGAAAGAAGGAGAAGTGGCCGCCATCGCCATCTCCACTTTCTCCATCTCTCCCTTCGACTCCCCAAATGAGAACCTCATCACCAACACTTCTCATTGCTTAGTGGCAAAGGTTTTGTTGGAGTTACGAGATCAAGACCTCATGATGGAAAAGGAGAGGCTTGAGAAGAAGGAGGAATTAGAGCTTATCTCTCTCATCCAAGCTTATGAGGAAGAAGTGTGCATGCGTATGTCTCTTGAAGCTAGTGCTCTTGTTCTTGAGGACTCCAACAATTCTCTCATCTCCCAACTCATCAAGGACCGAGATTATGCTCTTGGTTGGGTGGATAAGCTCAAGGCAAAGAAGCTTTATCTTGAAGAAAGCCATGAATGGTCGCTTGAGGATGTTGCAACCTTTACCAAGAAGAAAGAAGATGAAGGTCCTAATTCATGTTGTGACAAGCTCCTTGACGAAGTTTGCTTCTTGAGAAGACACAATGCGAAATTTTTGGAAGTCATTTCAACTCAAGAGGAGGCCTTGGATGAATACTATCGTTTGAGTAAAGAGAAGGTGCAATATTGTGATCATGAAGAGGAGATTGCCACTCTAAAGAGACACAAGGCCAAGCAAGTTGAAGTGAATGATAGGCAAAATGAGTCCTTCTTGGAGTGGATTCGTTTGAGCAAGGAAAATGTCACTTGTTGTAACCATGAGGATGAAATTTCATATCTAAAGAGAAGCAAGGACAAACTTATGGTGATCAAGCTTATGCAAGATGAAGCCTTAAAAGAATACCAACTCTCAAGCAAGGATCACACTTGTTGTAATCATGAAGACGATATCGCCACCTTGGAAAGACACAGGCGTTTACTCTTGAAAAGGAATTCTCTTCTTGAGGAAGCTCTATTGGAACAATTCCGGGTGAATAAGGATAAAGAGGTTCAAGTGTTTGACATAACTCACCCTCACCCGGATCATGAAGATGAAGTCAATTGCTTGAAGTCCAAAATTGAGAGTCTCCAAGTCCAAGTCAAATTCTTGGAAGGAATCATTGAAGCAAGAGTTGAAACCTTTGAGGACTCATGCAATGAAGGAGAAGTGGCAATCATGCCAAAGAAGAAGAAAGGAAGAGGGATCAATGTAAAGAAGAACGTCATGATAGGACCCATTGAAAAATGGGTTCCTATTTCCAAGTCTTGATCCATGAAGGACCTTGCTTTCGGTGGTGCTTATTGTGTGGTTGTTTTGAAGCCACAAGTCTTATGACCGGAAGCAAGGAATTCGTTGTCGTCATCAAGCCCTTTATCTCTACCATTCCCATGACGACAACACGAGCAAGCTTAAAGGTATTAGGGCCTTGACAAGGTGGTGATGTCCTACCTTGTCAAGACTCTTATGTATGGTTCTTTTTGTTCATTGCTTTACACTCTTGGGTCTTTGCACCTACTATAATGAACATGTAGTGGTTCTCTTGTGGAGCTAGTCTCTTCAAGAGGCCACGGTCTAGGACTAATGGAATTTTCTTCTTTGTGTAGAGATCGTGTTTTGTAGGAATTGTGTCGAAGGAAATGAACCATGATGGAGTTTGTCAAACTAGTTCAATGCAATTCCTATGCCATGATTCTTGCAAGAAGGAGCAACAATGGAATGGAGTTCAACCTAAATATCTTGGATGTCTTCTTTGGCAAGGAAGGAATCCGTCATATACTCCTAGCCATATTCTTACCCTAACTTCATGGGGTTGCCGGAAGTGAGAGACAAATCCTAGTTGAAGACACTCAAACATGATGATGGAGCATGAGTCTATTGTGTGGTTAATTTGTGGTATTGTGTGATGAGACTTATTTGATGAATATGATAGTTCTTTGGAGGAGGCGAAGTGCTTCTTGTGAGAAAGGAGATGCAATTCCCCCGGTTACCATAGGAAGGATGGGTGTTGGCACTCGCCGATCTCAAAAGCTACCTTCTATGAGTGCCGGGTGATACGTCCAAAACGTATCTACTTTCCCGAACACTTTTGCTATTGTTTTGCCTCTAATTTGTGTATTTTGGATACAACTAACACGGACTAACGCCGTTTTCAGCAGAATTGCCCTGGTGTCTTATTTTTGTGCAGAAACTCAACTTTCAGGAATATCCAAGGAAATAATTGCAATGGGCCTATTTTCACAGAAGACTTACGGAGCCAGAAGACGAGACGGAGGGGGGCCACAAGAGGCGGCCACCACATGGCGGCGCGGTGGGCCCCTGGGCCGCGCCGCCCTATGGTGGCGCCGCCTCGGCCAGCCCCCGACGCTCTCCTCTGGACTACTTAAAGCCCTTGACCTAAAAACGCACGAGGGTTCGACGAATTTGCCAGAAGACATCCAGAACTCAACTCAATCTCGGGATCAGAAACTCTGTTCTGGCACCCTGTCGGGATGGGGAATTGGAGGAGATCATCGCCATCATCACCACCGACGCCTCTCCATCAACCATCCATGCTTCCCCCATCCATGTGTGAGTAAATCCCCGCTGTAGGCTGAAGGGGATGGTAGGGATTGGATGAGTTTGTTCATGTAATAGCCATAAGATTGTTAGGGCATGGTGCCTAGTATCCGTAGTTGGTACTTTTATGATATTGTTGCAACTTGTTATGCTTAATGCTTGTCACTAGGGCCCGAGTGCCATGATTTCAGATCTGAACATGTTATTGATTCATGATGATATTCATTGTTTTATGATCTTACCCGCAAGTTGTATACACATATTGCTGTCCGGAACCCGAGGCCCCAAAGTGACAGAAATTGGGACAACCGGAGGGGAAGGCTGTGATATGAGGATCACATGTGTTCACGGAGTGTTAATGCTTTGCTCCGGTGCTCTATTAAAAGGAGTACCTTAGTTACCAGTAGTTTCCCTAGAGGCCTGGCTGCCACCGGCTGGTAGGACAATAGATGTTGTGCAAGTTTCTCATTGCGAGCACGTACGACTATATACGAACACATGCCTATGGTTATTTAGTACTTGGATACTGTTTTATTATTATCTGCAAATGCCCTGCCTTGATTATTACATGAGTTCTCTTATCCATGCAGCGCCCGTTCATCCATCCCTATGCCTACATTATTTTAATCCTGTTGTTTACTATAATCACTACTGCTGTCTCTATTACACTGCTGCTTATATTTCACTACTGCTACTGCTATAAAACTGTTGCTACTGATAAACTCTTGCGAGCAAGTCTGTTTCCAGGTGCAGCTGAATTGACAACTTCGCTGTTAAGGCTTACAAATATTCTTTGGCTCCCCTTGTGTCGAATCAATAAATTGGGTTTTACTTCCCTCGAAGACTGTTGCGATCCCCTATACTTGTGGGTCATCAAGACTATTTTCTGGCGCCGTTGCCGGGGAGCATAGCTTTATTTGCAAGTTCACCTGAATTGATATTGTTCGCTGCAAATCCTCCATGATGGGTAAACCTCGCGATGCTAAAGTCGCCATATTACCATCCACTACAAGAAAAGGTACAACTCTGAATACCTCTGCTGCTCTCGATTCATCATCTGTGATAAGTCAACTTGTTTCACCACCACAAGCTTCACATATTGGTATTTCTTCTGAATCTGAAAATTCCTCTTATAATTTTGATGATGCTTCTACTGTGCTTGATGATAATGGTTCATTAGGTCCTTTTCTAGATGCTACAATTGCTAGGTCTAGACAAATTGAAAATACTGAAATTCCTAATGAAAATACTGTTACACCTGTTAATTCACCTGAGTCTGTTGAATACTCTAGTGATGATCTTGATGAAGATTATGTGGAACTTGATGATGATTTTATTGATAAATGTAATGCTACTACTGATGCAAGTAACATTAAAAAGCTTCTTGCACAACGTGCTGTTAGATATAAACTGTCTCCTGATCCTAAATTTGCCACATCTCCTATAAACATTAAGGATAAGGATTATGATTTTTCTCTTGATTTATCTCATATATCTATTGTTGAGAAAACACCTTTTTGTGGTACTGAAAAAGAAAGTGTTGTAGAGCACATGAATGAGCTTTCTACTTTGAGTAGCTTGTTTTCTGATGATATCAAAAAGCGTACTTATTTTGTTGCTAAATTTTTTCCTTTCTCATTAAAGGATGATGCTAAAACTTGGTATAATAGTTTGCCTCCTGATTCTATTGATAGTCCAAGTGGTTTGCTTGATGTTTTCTTTCGGAAATACTTTCCTGCTAGTGCTCAACATATTGCTTTGCATAAAATTTATAGGTTTGACCAGGAAGATGGAGAGAAATTGCCTGAAGCTTGGGCAAGGTTTTGATCTCTTCTCAGAGCTTGGCCTGGACATGATTTGGAAAAGCATGACTTAGTTGATATATTTTATAGTGGACTAACCATTGAGTCTAGGGCATACCTGGATAGTTGTGCTGGTTGTGTTTTCAGGAAAAGAACTCCAGACGAAGTTGAAGAATTAATGGCTAGAATAGGCCGAAATCATGATGATTGGACTACACCTGAACCAACCCCAACACCAATATTGAAGAAGAGGGGTATGATTAAATTAAATGATGAAGATATTAGGGAAGCCAAGAAATCTCTTAAAGAGAAAGGTATTAAATCTGAAGATGTGAAGAATTTACCCCCCATAGAAGATTTATGTAAGATAACTCCCCCTTCATCCACGATTGAGGTACATTCTCTTCAACGCTTTCATAAAGAAGATATTCCTTACTCAAAACCTCCTGATCAATGTTTAGATGAGTTTTATAATTATGTTGTTAAGCAAGATAATTTTAATACGAGTGTAGAGAATCATTTAATGGAAAATTCTTGAGCTATTAGTAAATTGCATGATATTGTGGAGAGAACCTCCAATGATGTTAAGATGCTTGTCAAACATTTTCATATGGTTCAAACTCAAATTGATCAACTCACTAAAGTGCAAAATGACTTGTTAAAAAATATTTCTAAAGAAAAACATGCTTATGAAGTAACAACTAGAGGTGGTGTTTCTACTCAGGATCCTCTATATCCCGAGGGGCATCCCAAAAGAATTGAACAAGATTCTGAACAAACTAAAGAAACTAGTGCTCCTTCTAAGAAAAAGAAGAAGAAACATAAGACTGTTGTAGAATCCTCTGAGCCTGTTAATGATCCTAATAGTATTTCTATTTCTGATGCTGAAACTGAAAGTGGTAATGAACATGATAAAGATAATGATAAGAATGATGTTTCTGATAAAGGAGTGGTTGGAGATGAACCTGAAAAGCAAGTTAAAAATAAAAAGTATACTAAAGAAGATTTCATCATTAAGAAACATGGTAATGAAAGAGAACCTTGGGTTCAAAAGCAAATGCCTTTTCCTGTTAAGAAACTAAAATCAAAGGAGGAAGAACACTATAATAAATTATGTGATTGGATGAAACCGTTGTTCCTGCAAATCCCTTTGACTGATGCTATTAAATTGCCTCCTTATTCAAAGTATATGAAAGATATTGTCTCTAACAAAAGGAAAATTCCTAATGAGGAGATTTCCACTATGCTTGCTAATTACTCTTTCAATGGCAAGATTCCAAAGAAGCTGGGAGACCCAGGTATACCGACTATCCCTTGTTCCATCAAGAATAATTATGTTAGAACTGCTCTATGTGATTTGGGAGCAGGAGTTAGTGTTATGCCTTTTTCTCTTTACAGGAAACTTTATTTAGATAAGTTGATACCAACTGATATATCTTTGCAAATGGCTGATAAATCTACTGCTGTTCCTGTTGGTATATGTGAGGAGGTTCCTGTTCAAGTTACTAATAATTGCTTAATATTAACTGATTTTGTTGTGTTGGAAATGCCTGAAGATGATAATATGTCTATTATTCTTGGAATACCTTTTCTTAACACTGCAGGGGCTGTTATTGTTTGCAATAAAGGAAAAGTTACTTTCAATGTTGATGACAAGGAGCATATTGTTTATTTTCCCAAGAGGATTGATAAAGTATATGGAGTTAATACAATTTCTAATTTGAGAACTATCAAAGTGGGAGTTATTGATTGTCCTATATATGAGCCTAAACAAGGATATCAAAATATTATGATTGGATCCATATCAATACAATATAAGGTAACATGATTGATTTGAGGTTTATTTCTTCTTATGTCATGTAAAATTTATTTGGTGGCAAGACTTGATCAACCTTGTTAACAAGTACATTTTATATGCATAGAAGAGCTAAACAACATTTCTTTCTTTCTCCACACTTGTTTACTTTCTGTAGTACTACTTGTTTTGCAAGATGCTTTAGTAGTTTAGAAGTTTGAAAATCTTTTTCTGCCCTGAAACAGTTATTTTAACACCCAGAAATGTGCATTTTTCAAAGTTTTCAAAAATTTACAAAAATTATATTACTGGTCCTATTTTTCAAAATGCAACCTGGGAGTGCCTGGGGCTGACCAGTGGGGCACCCCAGGGCTGCACCCCATGTGCCGGCGCGACCAGCAAGGGGGGGCGCGCCACCCTGTGGTGAGGGCCCCACCTGGCCCTCCACTTACTCATCCACCTACCACTCCACTCTCTTTCACGGGAAAACACACCACCATTGTTCAAACACGAGTTTCTTGCTGTTCTTGCTCGAGATTTTCGATCTCCTTCCTCAGCCCATCTTTGCTGCTGAAATTTGGGGTATTTGTTCTCCGGTATGTGACTCCTCCGATTATCCAAATAGAATTTTGTTTGGTGAGTATATCTTGAGTATTTTGCTGCTGTAGGTGACAAGGGATCAACTTATCAATGCCTACAGGTTGTAGACTAGGGTTTAGTTGGAAGTAGAGGGCAAGTAGATCTCGAGGGTTTCAGCCGAAAAGTACTCGACGATTATGAAAACTAGGGTTTCAGAGACAATGATTCGATCCTTTCTTTGTCCCTCGACTCCCCCTTATATAGGAGGTGGAGTCGAGAGATTCGTCTTGTACAAGTTACAGAGTCCGGGAAGGTTTACAACTCATCCCGCAAGATTACAAACATCAACTCTATTACAATTCTAACTTTCCTTAATATCAACTTCGGCTTCCGAATCTTCATATTCTTCGGGTCGTGGGCCTTCAGTAAACCCAGGGTACTATCTTCGGCAGGCCCATTGGGGATGCCTATGTCAGTAGCCCCCGAGATTTTTCTTGAATCGTAGAGTCAGGGAAAATCTCCACTGTTTATATTTACTCAACAACTTTAAACTTTTCTGTATTTCTTCATATGAATTTCTATATTGTACAAGGATAATGGTAATTGGGGCTAGTTCATCTGACGGATCAGGTACTAGTTAACTGCTCTAGTGGCAATCCGCAAAAACCTACTTCAAAATCACGTCCCCGGACATGATCTCGGGATACTGGTGTAAACTTCGACAGGTGCCGCTTAAGGTCTTACCATTCCGTCGAGTCCCAGTCATATTTATCGGGTACCTAACGCGTCCGTTAGGATTTTTCTTCGTATCTGTTGATACGGATAAAAGTAGCAAACCGACGTCAGAGACGGCGCCACGCCACACAGAACGGATCTGGGGTCTTACCTTCGCAAATTTCCGGCATTCAAAAATTGTTCGCAACTTTGGCGTTCTGAGAATATATTGTCGAGTGCTTATTCGGCTGTTGGAATGGCACATTTTATTGAGTCAACGGATGACTTATATTGCTCTCCCGATGGGAGTATATGTAGAGTTACTTACAACTCGAAATATACTCTCTTGTTCTTCTATCTTTCTTTTTTATAATTTCATCGGGCACGCGAACAGCGTACCCGATGGGAGTAGCCCCCGAGGCTACAGCCAAGGACTTGTACTTGGGTGTAGGCTCCACGCCTTATGCCGCTATATTTTCTTTTTCCTCCCGATATTTTCAAATCTATCGGGTGCGCGAACAGCGCTCCCGATGGGAGTAGCCCCCGAGACTATGAACAAATATTTGTATTTGATCATAGGCTCCCACCATTTCTATTTTGTCTTTCTCGAATTTTTCAACTTTCCAAAGTAGCCCCCGAGCATTTGATCAAAAACTTGTATTTGATCAAAAGCTCTCCTATATTTTTTATCGTCGCCACCTATCGAATTTTTTCCTTGCTAAAGTGATGTCATTGCTGACGATAGCCACGACCTTAATTCCTGGAAATCGCGAGATGCTCCCTTTCGCTGCCTTGCGGGCCTATTTTTCGCATTGTATTGACACGTCGTGGAAGTAGGGGACACACGTTCTCCACTTTTCCTGGCGCACGTACTGTAACTTCATCAAGGTGAAATTACTTTTTACCCCTGTTCCACGTGTATATCATCTGTCACAGACTTTTTCCATCCAACGGTGCGGCGCTTCGCCGCACCTCTATATAAGATCCCCTTCTTCTTCCTCGAGCACCTCCGCTCGCGCCGTTCTCTTGCTCTCCTCTGCAAAAACTCCTCTTGCGCCCCATAGGTCCCTGAGCTCATCTTCTTCCAAGCTGCATTCCTGCGCCATTGTTAATGCCACCGCGTAGATTGACCAGACACATCACGCCAGAATCGACGATGGCTTCCGCGGATCTGGGAAGCGCCGAGTGGGAGAGATCCAAAATCTCCACCCAAGACATCAACCTCCTGAAGAAACTGGGGATCAGCAAGAAACCCAAGGCGCTGTGCTTCCCCAGCGAAGAAAGCTACCCAATTCCTCCAATGGAGTATCGGGTTAGTTTTGTCGACCATCTCATCCACGGCCTCTCTGCCCCCATTCACCCTTTCCTTCGAGGATTGCTTTTTTGTTTACAGTCTGCAACTTCATCACCTCACGCCCAATTCTATCCTCCACATCTCCATTTTCATCACCCTCTGCGAAGCCTTCCTTGGTGTCCAGCCTAACTGGGCGCTATGGAAGCGCATTTTCTTTTGTCGCCGCAATGGTTCTCCCAATGTCGCCTATAATATAGGCGGCGTTGTTATCTGCGTTCGCCCCGACGTCGAGTATTTCGACGTCAAATTCCCTGACTCAGTTCAAGGGTGGCGCAAGAAGTGGCTGTACATCCATGAAGAAAACCATGGATGTGCTGAAGACAATATTCCTCCTTTTGACGGTGCCGAGAAAATCTATCGCCGCCGCTCCTGTGATGCAGAGGCTACCGAAGAAGAAAAATGTCGACAGAGGCACTGATGACTCGCATCCACGGGTTGCAAAATACTCGCGGCAAAGAGCTATCAGGTATCCAAATCACAGCGTACTTCCTTAGAATCAGAGTGCAGCCTCTTCAGGCTCGCAAATACCCTCTCTGGAAATATGCTGGCGACAAGGATGCGGATCGGTTGTCGGTAGATTTAGAGGTCAAGGACTTAGAGAAACTTGTCCGGAAAATTTGCTCCCTCAACAAAAAAGATCCTATTCCTTCTTCTTGTCGCGTAAAACCATACAGCGCCACCAATGCACTTCCCGAGGTAACCTTTGTCGACTTTGCTCATTTTGATTTGCCATCTTTTGCATAACTCTTTTGCTGACATCCCCCTTGTTTTCACATAGAACCATCCAAACCTCGTCTCGCTTCCTCCCCTTCCTGAAGGTGGAGAAGTCGAAGAACGTACTGTTGTCAATGAAGACAACCAAGATGCTGCTATCCCTGATAGTGAACCCGCAGGTTCTCGAAAATCCGCGGGATCTTCTGAAAAGGAAGCTGAATCAGAGGGTACCACGTCGGCACAGTCTCCTCCTCCTGCTGTTTCTCCAAAGAACAAAAGGAAAAGGACTGAAGTCGAAGATTTCGGCACTTCCAAAGCCGAAGAAGCTGCTCCTTCACGCCAGAAGGCAGCTTTTGATCCATACCTTGAGGCCCTCGTCAGCTCGTAAGTTATCTTTTTGTTTCTCTTTGTTTTGCTACTCGAAGATTTTTGTCTATCTTGCTTTTTTTTATACTGCCGCCATTTAATCGCAGTGGTGATGAGGAAGAAATTCTAGCTACTGATGCGCCTGCTCGAACGAGTACGTCGCATACTCTAGTTGTTTCCGAGGTGCAAATTGAAGGAGAAGAATCTTCGCCTCCTCAACAAAACCTCGACGCTCCTACTCCTCCTGCAAGCCCTCTTGTCCCTTCACCAAAAAGGGCGAGAGTTGAATTAGTGATACAGCCTACCCTACAATTGGGTAGCTCTTCGACTCCTCTTCTGGATGATGTAAGTTCTTGAATACTTTCTGATGCTATCGATGTCTTTCTCTATTTACTTCTTTTTATTTTGTGCTGTCGTACTTTTTCTTCCCTACCGACATTTCCTTTTTCTATCTTTCTTTTAACAGCCTTTGATTAAGGAGTTCATCTGCTTCGGTGCCCAATTTGTTGGGTACCGTGACTATGCTAGCAAAGCTGAAGGTAATGTCCTGCTGCTTCTCTTTACCCTTGCCTTCTCACTTCTTTCTTGTCGATGTTTTTAACTAGCTTCACCTTTCTTGACAGAAAAACTGGCGGAAGCCAATGAACGTGCCAACACACTTGCTCAAAAATTAGAGCAAAGTGAAGAGGCTCGTAAAAAGGCCGAATCAGATGCTGGCAAAGCTAGGGCAGAGGCTGATAAGGCCAAGGCAGAAGCTGCTGGTGTCGAAGATCTCGAGAAGAGACTTCATGATGCCGAAACTTCCTTGGTCGAGCATAAAGCCGCGCAGGCTGCTCGTGAAAAAGCGATCCTCAAGCGCTTAAACTCGCAGAATCGGCGATTTGTCAGTAAGTTTTTCGATCTATTTTGTCTTATTTAGACTTGCTTTTCCTTGCTTGCTTGTCGACCAACATATTTTTTCCTCGACAGATAAAACGAACCAAGAATTTGAGCTTGAAGATCCTGACAACGATCCTCTTCTCGACGCACTCTATATCCTTGAGTTTCATGGAACAGAAACTCGTGAAGGCATTGAACAGGCCGAAACAGGATTGTCGCGGCTATTCCCTTACTTCTTCCCGAAGAAAAAGGAACCCGCTAATTTCCTTGCTCTTGCCAAGGAGTTCAATCCACCAGAAGATCTTGGACTGAAGATGCGCCAAGAGAATATGAAGATTGCTATCGAAAGTACTGTCGCCCTAATTGCAGATAGCCAGCAAACCATCGACTGGACTAAAGTGGGCGACACACAAGAGATGGAGACTACTAAGTGGCGATCACTGATCAAAGCTGCGAAGCCCAACACGAAGAAAATCCTTGCCTATCTTGGAATCAAGCCAACTTCAACTCCTAGCTCGTCGAAGCCGGAGGTCTAGTTGAATGCCCTGTCTTTTCTTTTCTTTATTTTCTGTTTCGTAGATATTGTCGCCATAATAGTTTTGGCGGCAATAGTTCTTTTGAAGAGCTCCTGTAATATCCTTGTAAATTTCCTGAAGATCAATGGAATTCTTATCTTGCGCGATCATTTGATGTTGAAATTTTCTTTTCCAGTTGATATTTGATAACTACTCCGCCAATCCTTGTCCTGCCGATACTTCGCCTGCTTCTTCCATCTCGAAGAAAATCCTTGTCGATGACGACTTTATCGAAGGTTCTTCAAACAAACCTTTGTCGCCCGATTTGCAAGAACTTCGCCAACAACTTCAATCCATGAAAAAGCAAATGCTTGTACTAATAGAAAAGTCTCGAAGATCTTTGGAAGGAGAAAAAATTGCTCTTCAACAGGCTCAAGATGCTATTGCTGCAAAAGAGGCCGCGGTTGCTGAGGCCACCGAAGCTTCTTCTCGAGAAAATTATATGCTTCAACTAATGACTGACGCCAGCCTGGACATGACAGGTATGTTTCCTGTACATAACCATGCTTGATGTTGTTCTTGCTATTTTTCCTTCCTTAACAATTTCTTCGCTGGACCAGGCTCTAATACGTCTCCGACGTATCGATAATTTCTTATGTTCCATGCTACATTATTGATGATATCTACATGTTTTATACACATTATATGTCGTATTTATGCATTTTCCGGCACTAACCTACTAACGAGATGCCGAAGAGCCAGTTCCTGTTTTCTGCTGTTTTTGGTTTCAGAAATCCTAGTAAAGAAATATTCTCGGAATTGGACGAAATCAACGCCCAGGGGCCTATTTTTGCACGAAGCTTCCAGAAGACCAAGGGGGAAAGGAAGTGGGGCCACGAGGCGCCGCCACACTAGGGCGGCGCGGCCTAGGTCTTGGCTGCGCGGCCCTGGTGTGGCCCCCCGCGTTGCCCTTCCGCCTACTTAAAGCCTCCTTCGCGAAACCCCCAGTACCGAGAGCCACGATACGGAAAACCTTACTGAGACGCCGCCGCCGCCAATCCCATCTCGGGGGATTCTGGAGATCACCTCCGGCACCCTGCCGGAGAGGGGATTCATCTCCCGGAGGACTCTTCACCGCCATGGTCGCCTCCGGAGTGATGAGTGAGTAGTTCACCCCTGGACTATGGGTCCATAGCAGTAGCTAGATGGTTGTCTTCTCCTCATGTGCTTCATTGTCGGATCTTGTGAGCTGCCTAACATGATCAAGATCATCTATACTGTAATTCTATATGTTGTGTTTGTCGGGATCCGATGGATAGAGAATACTATGTTATGTTGATTATCAATCTATTACCTATGTGTTGTTTATGATCTTGCATGCTCTCCGTTATTAGTAGAGGCTCGGCCAAGTTTTTGCTCTTAACTCCAAGAGGGAGTATTTATGCTCGATAGTGGGTTCATGCCTCCATTAAATCTGGGACGAGTGACGAAAGTTCTAAGGTTGTGGATGTGTTGTTGCCACTAGGGATAAAACATTGATGCTATGTCCGAGGATGTAGTTATTGATTACATTACGCACCATACTTAATGCAATTGTCCGTTGTTTTGCAACTTAATGCGGAAGGGGTTCGGATGATAACCTGAAGGTGGACTTTTTAGGCATAGATGCATGCTGGATAGCGGTGTATGTACTTTGTCGTAATGCCCAATTAAATCTCACAATATTCATCATATCATGTATGTGCATTGTCATGCTCTCTTTATTTGTCAATTGCCGACTGTAATTTGTTCACCCAACATGCTTTTATCTTATGGGAGAGACACCTCTAGTGAACTGTGGACCCCGGTCCTATTCTTTACATCGCATACAATCTATTGCAATACTTGTTTCTATCGTTTTCCGCAAACAATCATCTTCCACACAATACGGTTAATCCTTTGTTACAGCAAGCCGGTGAGATTGACAACCTCACTCGTTTCGTTGGGGCAAAGTACTTTGGTTGTGTTTTGCGGGTTCCACGTTGGCGCCGGAATCCCCGGTGTTGCGCCGCATTACATTCCGCCACCATCAACCTTCAACGTGCTTCTTGGCTCCTCCTGGTTCGATAAACCTTGGTTTCTTTCTGAGGGAAAACTTGCTACTGTCTGCATCACACCTTCCTCTTGGGGTTCCCAACGGACGTGTGTCAACTGCACGCATCAGGCTCATTTTTGGATACTGCTGCCGAAGATCAACGCGTTGAAGCTCGAACCAATGTTCTGCTCAGACTTGCTACACAACATGGTTCTAACTTTTGGGTTACTCCTGAGCGTACCCGCCAAATTGTCAGATTCCAAGATCGCGCGGCTCAAGTCCGCGATTTCCTCGACTTCTGTACGAAGACTTTGTTTTTAGTTTACGGAACCATGTTCCCACGCAACAAGATGCCAGAAACTCTTCCTGCTTTGATGGAAAAATTTCGAGATGCTCCTCGAATCCATGGCTTCGTTCGAGCTCAACTCTCTGCTGGCGCAAGATTTGCTATGATGATGATAAAAATTTGCTATCCAAAGTTGCCCATGGATCAAATTGTTTCCAAGTGCCTGGCCAAAATGTCAAAAAGGAAGAGAAACATGGGCAAAATTGATGATCTTGTGACTTCTGTAGCAGAAGATATGATGGATGAACTTCTTCGGATGGATGCTGAATTCTTCGTGAAGGGTAGCTATGCCGAGCATAGTACTCGTGCTTCTACTGAACGAATAACCATAGACCATGTGCTAGGCATCCGCTGAGGGTTTTTCCTTTGCTGTATTTTCTCTCTTGATGGGTCATGATCTATATTGTAAAGCTGCCAACTATGTATACATATATTTGATCGTCAAGCCCCCGAGTGTCTTGGTGGCGATGTTCTATATTTTTGTTGCGAGGTTTTTTTTTGAACCAAAGCGATAGAATTTTGACGAGTATACTATATTTATGGGTATTGGCCCCTGATTTTTTATTTGGCGAGGTATTTTTGAACCAAGGCGAAATATTTCCGTGAGTCTAGTTCATCTATATTTGTGTATATTTTGCAACTTTAAAGGCATTTAGCCCCCGAGCAAGTCGAAAAACAAGAAGTATGTCTCCACTATCTTTATTATATTGCAGCACCGCGAGCCCGCCTCATTAAAAACCTTTCCAGCCCCACTCGGTGCCCTGAAAAGGAAAAGAGTGCGTCTGAAAACTCGCGGGCGTTTCAGTACATTGTATTTTTACAATGGAGGACTATATTTCGATTCTAGGCGTAGAAACGCCTGAGTTGCGCCACGTTCCAGAGATTTTTCTCGGGAACCCCTGTCTTCTTGTCCTTGCTGTACGCTCCTCCTTCGATTACTTCTGTGACGACGTAAGGGCCCAGCCATGGTGACTCGAGCTTTTCAGTACTTTGCTGATTGAGCCGTAAGACCAAATCACCGACCTCGAAAGATCTTGGCCGCAACCGTCGACTGTGGTAATTTTTCAGATCCTGCTGGTACTTGGTGACTCGTGAGAGCACTTCATCCCGAGCTTCATCGAGTGCATCTACGTCGTCCTCCAAAGCTCTTCTTGAAGTTTCTTCGTCAGACTCTATGACTCTTGGGGAGTCATGCTCTATTTCGATCGGTAATACTGCCTCAGCTCCATGGACTAAAAAGAACGGAGTTTCTTGCGTCGCCGTATTTGGTGTTGTTCGAATACTCCACAAAACACTTGGCAATTCTTCTGGCCAGGTGTGCCGAGCTTTTCAAGCGGTCCTAGCAGGCGCTTTTTAATGCCGTTGCGGATGATGCCATTGGCTTTCTCGACTTGGCTGTTGGTTTGCGGGTGCCCAACCGACGCGAAGTGCGGTTTGATGCCTACTTCGCGCGGTATGCCTTGAACTCTTTGGACGTGAAGTTACTGCCGTTGTCTGTGACGATGCTGTGAGGTACTCCAAACCGAAAAACGATGCTCTTTACGAATTTTATGGCTGACGCTGCGTCTGGCGAATTTATTGGCTTTGCTTCTATCCACTTGGTAAATTTATCGACAGCAACCAACATGTACTCGTATCCTCCTGGCGAAGCTTTGTGTAATTTGCCTACCATATCAAGTCCCCATTGAGCAAAGGGCCAAGACAATGGTATTGGCATCAGCTCTGCTGCTGGCGAGTGTGGTTTTGCAGCGAATCTTTGACACGCGTCGCAGGTTCGTACTATCTCTTTTGCATCCTCAATTGCTGTCAACCAGTAAAATCCGGCCCGAAAAACCTTTGCTGCAATAGCTCGACTGCTCGCGTGGTGACCACATACTCCTTCGTGTACATCCTTTAAGATTATTCTTCCTTCTTCAGGTGTAACACACCTTTGCAGCACTCCCGAAATACTGCGCTTGTATAACTCCCCTTTGACCACTGTGAAGGTTTTGGATCGTCGAATAACTCGCCTTGCTTCGATTGGGTCGTCAGGTATTTCTTTCCGTAGGATATATGATATGTACGCTTGCATCCATGGGATTTCTATCATCATCACCAGCTCCTGATCCTCTTCTTCATCTCGAACTTCTTTGTGAGGCGCCGATTTTTTCTCCTCCTTCGTCTTCTTCTGCACCTTTGTCTTTGTGGATCTCTCGGCTATTTCTTCCCAAAACACCCCTGGCGGGATTGGGAGGCACTGTGACCCGATGTTTGCGAGAACGTCGGCTTCATCATTGCTCAGCCTACTAATGTGATTTACTTCGCATCCATCGAACAGCTTCTCGAGCTCGTTGTACACCTCCTTGTATGCCACCATGCTGTCATTAAATGCGTCACATTGGTTCATAACTTGCTATGCTACCAATTGTGAGTTGCCGAAGATTTTTAGTCGAGTCGCGCCGCAGGCTTTCGCCATCTTCATCCCGTGTATAAGGGCTTCATATTCTGCTTCATTGTTAGATGCGTTTGGGAACGTCATCCTTAGGACGTATTTCAATTTGTCGCCTTCAGGTGATATGAGTATCACCCCTGCACCAGCTCCTTCTACTCTCTTGGATCCATCGAAGTTCATAGTCCAAGTTCTCGATAAATCTGGGGGTCTTGTGTTTTGTAACTCCATCCACTCTGCAATGAAGTCTGGCAAAATTTGCGACTTGATTGCCTTTCTTTTTTCATATGTGATGTCCCGAGGGGAAAGTTCTATTCCCCAAAGGGAGACACGCCCGTAGCTTCGGATTGTTCGGTATATTTGATAGGGGTGCTTCATTGACTACTATTATCGGGTGTGCCGAAAAATAGTGGCGCAACTTTCTTGCTGTTGTAATTACCCCATATGCTAACTTCTGGTACTGAGGGTACCGCTGTTTTGAGGGCGATAGAACTTCACTGATGAAGTATACTGGCCTTTGCACTCCATGGAGTTTTCCTTCCTCCTCTCTTTCAACGACTAGCGCCGTGCTAACCACCTGAGGTGTGGCTGCGATGTATAGCAGGAGAGGTTCCTTCTCTTTTGGTGCCACTAAGATTGGTGGTGTCGAAATTGTGCGCTTTAAATCCTCGAAAGCTCGCTCTGCCTCCTCATTCCATGGGAATTTCTCTCCTTGTTTGATTAGAGCGTAAAACGGTAGCGCTTTTTCTCCTAATCTGGCGACGAATCTTCTTAAAGCTGCGACTCGCCCAGTTAGTTGCTGTACTTCCTTCAACTTTGTTGGCTTTCTCATTGTTACGATAGCCTGTATTTTTTTGGGATTTGCCTCAATTCCTCTTGCTGAAACAAAAAAAACCAAGAAGTTCTCCTGCAGGGACGCCAAAAGAACACTTCGTTGGGTTCAGTTTGAGACAAAACTTGTCGAGGTTGTCGAAGGTTTCCTTCAGATCTTCAATTAACGTTGTCCCCTTTTTTGATGTTATGATGACATCGTCGATGTATACTTGTACGTTCTTCCCGATCTGTGTCGCCAAGCACTTCTGCATCATCCTCTGGTATGTTGCTCCCGCGTTTTTCAAGCCAAAGGGCATTGTTTTATAACAAAATACTCCATAAGGTGTGATGAACGCTGTTTTGACCTCATCTTCTTCTTTTAATCTGATCTGGTTATAACCAGAATATGCATCTAGGAAGGAAAGATGTTCGCAACCTGCCGTGGAGTCGATAATTTGATCGATCCTTGGGAGGGGAAAATGATCCTTGGGGCAATGTTTATTGAGACATGTAAAATCGACGCACATGCGAAGGACTTTTGTGTTTTTCTTTGGCACCAACACTGGATTTGCTACCCACGTGGCCTCTGTATGCAGCTGCTTGATAAAACCAGCTTCTCTTAGTCGATCTATTTCTGACAGCATGGCTTTGCGGTTTGGCTCCGAAAAACGTCGCAAAGGTTGTTTGATTGGTCTCGCTAGTGGATCCAAGTTTAAGTGGTGCTCGGCAAGTTCCCTGGGTACTCCTGGCATGTCAGCTGGACACCATGCGAAGATTTTCCAGTGCTCACGGAGGAACTTGACGAGCGCGCTTTCCTATGCGAGGTCCATGTTTGCCGCAATGGACGTTGTCTTCTTTGGATCTGCCGGGTGAATCTGTACCTCCTTGGAATCCTTTGCAGTGTTAAAGGTTGCCTCTTTATTAGGCCTCCCTACATCTGGTAGCACATCATAATCAGTCGTGAGCCTTGACTCCATGTATTCTGCTTGCATCCCGAAAGTTTCTGATAGTCGATGAAAATCCTTGTCACATTTGTCGGCTAGTGCAAAACTTCCTTTGACCGTGATTGGTCCCTTAGGTCCAGGTAACCTCCATAATAAGTACGTGTAATGTGGTACTGCCATAAACCTGGCATATGCTGGCCGTCCCAACAAGGCGTGATACTGCGACGGGAAATCTACGACTTCAAATTCCAGCTTCTCAATTCTGTAGTTTTCTCGGGTCCCGAACTGTACGTCGAGATTGATCTTCCCCAGGGATAACTTGGCTTCTCCGGTGTGATTCCGTGGAATCGTGTGTCGGTCGGTTTCAGGTTTTCTAGGGATATATTCATCTTCCTTAGTGTATCTGCATACATAAGGTTTAAACTGCTGCCGCCATCTATGAACACTCGAGATACATCAAATCCTGCGATTCTATCGTCGGTAAGATCGATGCTTGACCTGCCCTGGTCGAGGAACTTGTTGTGGATGATCAGCTATTGTGAAGCCAATATCTTGCCCAGACCAGTTAAGGTATTCGACTGTCGGTGGTGGCATCTTCTCTGCCATAAACACCTGTCGCGAGATTACTTTCTGAGCTCTATTGGATGGCCTGCCTTTCTGGATCATCGAAACCGCTCCATTAGAGTTGGGATCAACATAGGGCGGTGGAGCAGGTGCTGCCGCTATTCTGAGCTGATGTCGATTTTCGTTCGTAATCGCGGGAGGAGGTGGCAAGTGAATCTCACTCCTGGGTCCTTGAGGGTTTCTGTGCGTTTCCTAAGCATTTGCATGCCCTGCCCACCTTAACATTGCCTGGAAATTTCGGCAATCCTTCTGCAAGTGTCCTGACTGTCTTTTTCCATTGTTGTCGAGAAAAAAGTGCATCTGACACGGCCCGTTCATCATCTCTTCAGGGGACACAAAAGGTCTCTGGAACCTTGGCCCGGTATTTTGCCTATTGTTTCGAGAGTCATCTCTATTGTCGCCTCGCTGTTTGTTGCTCCTCTGGTAATCATCTCTGTTGTTTGCTCCAGCGCTTGCTCGGAAGCCAGCCGAAATTTGCCCGGGAGCATCATAACTCGAGTACTGCCGAGGAAATCGTCGCCTAATTTGATAATTTCGGCCGCGGTGTTCCTCTGGTGACCTATGCCGTTTGTTGTGGACGGCATCTTCTCCATCTGCCCATCTGTTTGCTATCTCCATTAATGCGGATACTGTCTTTGGATTGGTCCTCCCCAAATCCTCGACGAAATCTCCTCGCTTCGATTCTCGCGACAAACGCATCTATTGCTCTCTCGTCGGATATATTCTCTCGCCGAGTTTTTAATGATATTCCATCTTTGGATATACTTTCTCATTGGTTCATCTGGCTTTTGTCGACACGACCTCAATTCCTCGAGCGATGCAGGTTTTTTGCAGGTAGACCGGAAGTTCTTGACGAATACGTCCTCAAAACTATCCCATCTATCGATAGATCCTGGAGGAAGTTTCTTTATCCAGGATCGCGCGGCTCCACTTAGGTGTATCTGAATACTTTGCATAGCTGTTGCTCTGGTGCCTCCTGTGAGTTTCACCGTCTCTAGGTAATGGACTAACCAATCTTCTAGATCTTGCAGGCCGTCGAATTTCTTGAAACTATCGGGTAACTTGAATCCCGAAGGGACTCGAGTTTTTCGGACTCTCCTTGTAAAGCATGGTAAACCGCACATGTCCTCGTCGTTTAGTTCTGGGGAATGCCGATGTTCTCTTCTACTTTGTCGTGCTCTGTCCACCCTTGTTTGCGCTGCTGTATCCCTTGCTCCACTTGTCCCTTCAGGAGCTGCTGCTGCTGCTGCTGCCGCAGGTCGTGTACTATTTTGCCTTGCAGTTCCTTCGGGAGGTGTTGATGCAAACGCCGTCCCCATGGCTCCGACTCCTGCCATTTCCATGTTGTATAGTGCTTCCCTTGGATCTCCTGGAGGTGGCCTGGACGCAAGGATAAAGGCCTGTGTCGCCATATACCCCGCTTCTGGTGTCTTGGGGATGATGTTCCCTCTCGTGTCTATCGACATAAAAGACATGTCGAGGTTTTGAACCAAGTGTTCTCTTTCTCCTTCAGGTATATGTTGCATCCTTGATCTTGCCCTGTTCCGAGCTTCCCTGTGGCTATCTCCCGAAGTTCTAGATTGTCGGCTCTGTTCTGCTATTCGCCTGCTTGACGCAGAGGCTGCCTCCTTTCTTCTGTTTAGAGATGCTGTCTGTTTTTCCAATTCTCTTGCAGCTCGTGCGAGCCTATATTGATATGCTTGCAACTCTTCTGGTGTGGCTGTTGTAGCCATTGGTTCTGAGCCGTCCATAGCTCTTGCGGCTCTATCACATGCTGCTTGCGGGAGTTGGACTCTATCTCGAGGCTCAGGTCCAACGTACTTGCTACCTAGACCTCGTCGTAAATCAGAGGGATCGACATATGGATTTCCCAAATCGTCGAAAGCCTCAGATGTTTCCTCCTGATCACGGCTTGGCTCTCCAATGACATAAATCTGATGGTATCTTGCACTTGGATCTGTGCTATGTTTGGTGACACCATCATAAAGACTGGTGAAGACCTTGCCCACCGTAGTGGATTTGTCGATGAAGTCGAAGCTGTCGACACTGCTCGAGTCATCGCTTATATAGGAGTCCGCGGATGACTCGAAGGACATGTCGCTGAAGATCTTGGCGAGCTTTTCGCTTGCCCTGGTGCTAATGAAGCGTGGTGATGAAGTCTCTTCTTCGCCTGACTCGATTGACGATGTTGAGTTCGAAAAATCGGAATCGACCGTCGACGATCCCGACGAAATCGGAATTTCGAGACGATACATTCCCTCTTTCTCGACGCGAAAGTGGAATCTTCCGAACGTCATCTCCATAGGCTCCTCCAGATACGCATATGCATCCAAACGGGAGGGCGGGTGAGGAACAAAATCGACAGGACCAGTTGCGATCTGTTTACCTCGATCCATTGCGTTGCTTGCAGTTGATGAAGTCGACGATCTTGAACGTGCCATCGAGATCAGATCCTTGACACCTCTAATCCCCACGGTCGGCGCCAATTGACAAGGGATCAACTTATCAATGCCTACAGGTTGTAGACTAGGGTTTAGTTGGAAGTAGAGGGCAAGTAGATCTCGAGGGTTTCAGCTGAAAAGTACTCGACGATTATGAAAACTAGGGTTTCAGAGACAATGATTCGATCCTTCTTTGTCCCTCGACTCCCCCTTATATAGGAGGTGGAGTCGAGAGATTCGTCTTGTACAAGTTACAGAGTCCGGGAAGGTTTACAACTCATCCCGCAAGATTACAAACATCAACTCTATTACAATTCTAACTTTCCTTAATATCAACTTGGGCTTCCGAATCTTCATATTCTTCGGGTCGTGGGCCTTCAGTAAACCCAGGGTACTATCTTCGGCAGACCCATTGGGGATGCCTATGTCAGTAGGTGACATGTTAACTCTCAAAAAAAAGTAGGTGACATGTTAAGTGAGTTTGCATGCTTGTTCTAAGTTGTAAAAATTAGTTTTGATGCATGTTTAGTACTCAATCAAGTTCCTATAGTAGTTTCCCTCATTTATATGTCTCAAAATCAACTTTTATAGTGATTGTTGAAAAATTTCAGAAAATGGAGTGGAATAGACACCAACTCAACCAACATGAATTGGAGGTGCATGAAGTTATGAGAGTCCACCGTGAAGAGGGAGTATACCCCTCCTACTACCCATGCACCGATTTCATGAGGAGTGCAGGAATTTTTCAGGATGTTCAAAATCTAATTTCTAATGCAGGGTTAGAAGATTTTGTTGTTGGTGAACCTTACCAATATGCAAAACTAACCATGTCAGTGGTGCAGGATTTTGAATTCCATTGGTCCCAACCTAACCCCATGGTTCGATATAAAATCTACAATAAAACTATCAACTTGCCCTTTGATGATTTTTGTGCAGCTATTAAAGTGCCACAATGGGGATCATGTGAGAAGATTAGGGGGCTGCCACGGCAACTCTTGAGTCTATACGAGATGATCTGTCAAGGGAGAAGCTTCTCGGATGAGAGTGGTAAAATTCGTAGTATTCAACTCCCATCTATTCGCTATTTTTCTTACTTTATCACCAAGTGCGTTCTTGCTAGAAAGAATGCAAATAAGTTATCCATCCATGACTTGGTTTTCTTAGCTACTGCACTGCAACTTGATAGAACTTATAATTTGGGTGCTTTGATAGCGTTTAGGCTTGCTACTAACCGTGATAAAGGAGGAATTTGTGGAGGTCTCATTGCCTCTCGTTTGCTAGCTATGCATGGTGTAGAACCTCACCCTCTTGATATGCAGCTCTCTATAGAGAAATTTGATATTGTTTCCATGATGAAACATGACTTTGTTTCTAATTGGTCTAATTTGAACAACTTGTCCTATGAGATAACCTTTTCCAAGAAAAAGTGGAGAGTAACTAAAACTGAAAGGCTAGTTGGATTGCCTGCACCTGCTTTGTTTAACCTTGATTCCAGGGAAAGTTGGTCGGTCACGGAAGATGAACTTGATGCATACATAGAGAGGGGCGGCCATCATACAGGGGATGGCACGGAGGAGGCCGAGGAACCCCTCGACTTGTCATCCGACGCATCAAGTTCTTCACATCAGCATTTTCGGCATGTGGAGCCTTCATCCTTTTCTTCTGCACAGGGATCTTATTATGACCACGCCATGTATGATCCATCGGCGTGGAACCCTGACCCTCGCTGGGGTTGATCTCCAGTTAGGCCAAAAGCCTAAGCTTGGGGGGAGGTATGCCGGCATCACTCATTCATTGCAAATTACAATTGCCGGATATTTGTACATACTTGTTTCGCTTCTAATAGTTGCCTCTAATATGAGGAGGATGATATTTGGGGAAGTGCTGTCTAAAAAAACAGATTCTGGACTGATACTAAACAAATTCCTAAAAATAGCCAGAACGTTATTTTGAGAAGCCAATTTTTTTGCATGTTCCCCAGGTTATTATCTAACTTTCATTAGTTGAGCACTTTTCGAGTGGAACAGCGGAAGATTTTCGAAAAAAATAATTACTGTACTGCTGTCAAGTTTGACGGATTTCTACTACTTTGTGTTTATGTGACTCTTTTAGTTTTCATTCTCTTGTTTTTGCTTTGTTTTTTCCTAAAACACAAAAAGACCAAAAATATTTCTGTTGTTTCTCTTTACCATTTGTTTATTTGGTTTCTTGTTGCTATTTTGCTTTATTTATTATTGTTGGTTTGCTATGAGAAAATCCAAAAAGATTTTGCTTTGTTTGCCTGTTTCCTTTTGTTCTTGTTTCCAATTCGAAAACACCAAAAATATTTGTTGTTCTTCTTCGGTTTTGTAAAGTTCACTATGGAGTTCAGCGGTCTTCGGTGGTTGGAGCTTGGTTTTCATTCCATATTATTCAAGCCACACAAGTGAAAGGCAATAATGACGATCTACGACAACTCGACTATGGTGAGAGGCTGGTATGAACTCTATTTGTTTTCATTTTTGTACATATACTCATCCATGTGAGCATGCTTAGTTGGTTCATGTGAGGTATATGTCATTTAATGAAAGTCTAGTAGTTCATGATCTCTCATGTTTAGCTCCAATTTATTAATATGAGTAGCATGTCATAAATATTTGCATGCATTGTTTTATTCATAGATAGGTATGACATTGTGGTATCCTCCTCTGAATAATTCATTTGAATTGACTTGGCACATGCTCACGCATGCATATGACTGAAACAAAAGTCAATTAAGCCTCAATGATTTACTTGCTTCAGAGTTCTTGTATCACTTTTATGCCTCCGTTAATTTTATCTTGTCGCAAGCATGATTATGACAGTTATTGCTCTCTTGATTGTCGCTTCCCAGTCTATTGCTAGCCTTCACTTGTGCTGAGCGGGAATGCTGCTCGTGCTTCCAAACCCCTGAAAACCAAGTTATTCCAAAGTGTCCACCATAAATACCTATGCATGGCATTTCAAACCATTCGAAGTAAATTTTCATGTGCTACCTTTAAAACCTTCAAAGTACTTCTCAATTTGTGTCAATGTTTTATAGCCCATGAGGAGGTATGTGGTGTTTTATCTTTCAACCTTGTCATTTACTCCTGATAGACTTTCACCAATGGACTAGTGGCACATCCGCTTATCCAATAATTTTGCAAAAAGAGCTGCAGCAGGGTGCCCAGCCCCAATTAATTAACTTTCATTAATAATTCTCTTCACATGTTTTGCCCTAATTTATCAGTAAGCAAATTAATTTGAAAATAGACACTCCTCCATGGTATGTGAATGTTGGAATACACCCGAGGATTCGGTTAGCCATGGCTTGTGTAAGCAAAGGTTGGGAGGAGTGTCATCCATAATGAAACTAAAATACATGTGTAAACAAAAGAGAAGAGGGATGATTTACCTTGCTGGTAGAGATAACGGCCTTCATGGGAGCCGCTCTTGAAAGTCTTGTTGACGAGGTAGTTAGAGTGCCCACTACCATTCGTTGACAAGAACAAACACCTCTCAAAACAATTTTACTTCTGTTTTAAAAATGAAAGGCTCTAGCACATGTTAATCCCTGCTTCCCTCTGCGAAGGGTCAATCTTTTACTTTTATGTTGAGTCACCATACTTTCTTTGAGCACCTTCTTGAGAACATAATTGTCATTCTTAGTATAATATGCTTGTCCCAGAATATGGTTGACTGTGGTATAACTTTGATGCTTCTATCTTTGATAATCTTTACTTCTAGTCTTTCCATGAAATTCAGAGGTGCCTGGGCATTTATGTTTTGCTGTACAAATACGGGCAAGCGAGATACCACTTTATCATATCTTTTTATGAACATTGCAATCCTGCTGATAGACATGATTCATGATGCTTATTATTAGTTTGTTGGTATCTTTTTCATGATTGACATAACTATTAGATGACTTTATTTGCATGTATCTTATTATGAATTGCCTAAGTACTCGTCCATATCATGAGAATATTTACATCATATGAACAAATGTGTTCGTGAAAGTTCTTTTATCACACTCAGTTGTTAAGCTGAATTGCTTGAGGACAAGCAATAAGCTAAGCTTGGGGGAGTTGATACGTCCAAAACGTATCTACTTTCCCGAACACTTTTGCTATTGTTTTGCCTCTAATTTGTGTATTTTGGATACAACTAACACGGACTAACGCTGTTTTCAGCAGAATTGCCCTGGTGTCTTATTTTTGTGCAGAAACTCAACTTTCATGAAAATTCACGGAAATAATTGCAATGGGCCTATTTTCACAGAAGACTTACGGAGCCAGAAGACGAGACGGAGGGGGGCCACGAGGGGCGCCCACCACATGGCGGCGCGGTGGGCCCCTGGGCCGCGCCGCCCTATGGTGGAGCCGCCTCGGCCAGCCCCCGACGCTCTCCTCTGGACTACTTAAAGCCCTTGACCTAAAAACGCACGGGGGTTCGACGAATTTGCCAGAAGACATCCAGAACTCCGCCGCCATCGCGAAACTCAATCTCGGGATCTGAAACTCCGTTCTGGCACCCTGCCGGGACGGGGAATTGGAGGAGATCATCGCCATCATCACCACCGATGCCACTCCATCAACCATCCATGCTTCCCCCATCCATGTGTGAGTAAATCCCCGCTGTAGGATGAAGGGATGGTAGGGATTGGATGAGATTGTTCATGTAATAGCCATAAGATTGTTAGGGAATGGTGCCTAGTATCCGTAGTTGGTACTTTTATGATATTGTTGCAACTTGTTATGCTTAATGCTTGTCACTAGGGCCCGAGTGCCGTGATTTCAGATCTGAACATGTTATTGATTCATGATGATATTCATTGTTTTATGATCTTACACTGCAAGTTGTATACACATATTGCTGTCCGGAACCCGAGGCCCCAAAGTGACGGAAATTGGGACAACCGGAGGGGAAGGCTGTGATATGAGGATCACATGTGTTCACGGAGTGTTAATGCTTTGCTCCGGTGCTCTATTAAAAGGAGTACCTTAATTACCAGTAGTTTCCCTAGAGGCCCGGCTGCCACCGACTGGTAGGACAATAGATGTTGTGCAAGTTTCTCATTGCGAGCACGTACGACTATATACGAACACATGCCTATGGTTATTTAGTACTTGGATACTCTTTTATTATTATCTGCAAATGCCCAGCCTTGATTATTACATGAGTTCTCTTATCCATGCAGCGCCCGTTCATCCATCCCTATGCCTACAGTATTTTAATCATGTTGTTTACTATAATCACTACTGCTGTCTCTATTACACTGCTGCTTATATTTCACTACTGTTAATGCTATAAAACTGTTGCTACTGATAAACTCTTGCGAGCAAGTCTGTTTCCAGGTGCAGCTGAATTGACAACTCCGCTGTTAAGGCTTACAAATATTCTTTGGCTCCCCTTGTGTCGAATCAATAAATTGGGTTTTACTTCCCTCGAAGACTGTTGCGATCCCCTATACTTGTGGGTCATCACCGGGGAAGGACGAAGTTCCACCTATGTGGAGCCATCTACACCACAAGGCCAAGTCTTTTCAATTGGACAACCAAGTGCTAGATCACCTCTTCCACAACCTCAAGTTCGGCATCAACAACAATGGGGATCATGGCGAGGATCTAAATCTTTGGATGATCAAGGATCCCTCAAGAATCTATTCCTATGATCTATACTCGCCGGTGTGCAAAAGCTCAAGACTCTTCCATATCTCAAGCAAAGTACACCAAGACACACTCAAGGGAAGTTATGTAAGGGGTCAACGGTATGAAAACCCCGAAGTACCTCAAGTATCTACACTCCTTTGATGAGACCGACAAGGATATGATCTCATGCTCTACCGGTCAACGATAAGGTTTGCTTCTCTCTCTTTGTGCGTTTCATCCGGACATTGCATTGAAAGTGGTCATCATACCACTCTCGTGCTACATGTCTAGATGGAAAGCACGCATGAATATAGGGGGAGTGCGGTTTAAACTTATTGAGCTATCCCTCCCCCCATAATGCAAAAAGAAATCCAAAACATTCTCTATGTGTCATCTTAGTGACTTATGAGCTTCAATGTTGAGTTGTGGTTGTGAGTTCTAAATTTATATACGCAACCTCACACCATCTTACTCTTACACGATGGCTTCGGCCATCAACCTCCTCTTTGAGGAGTTCTTTTCCCTTTTTGTGTTTTTCTTTGATCTTCTTTTCTTTTGTTTGTGTTTCATGGTCTTCTTTTCCTTTTGTTTCTTCATGGGAGATTCATCCAAGCTTGGCTCTTTTCTTGCTTTGATTCTTGCAAGCTTGGTTGGGTAGTACCTTAACAGTTCCGTCATCTAATCCTAAGCCATTATCTATCTCTTGAGCCAATTCAGTCTAAAGCACAAGTCTACACCATAATATGAGTGTCTTTGAATCTTGGAGGCCGGTACTACCGTACCTCTGAGCGGTACTACCGCTCATGGGCAGTTGTCTGACGAAATTCAGAAATTGGCCCCCGAGCGGTACTACCGCTCAAGGTACCGGGCAAGTACCGGTAAGCGGTACTACCACTCCCATGAGCGGTACTACCGCTTGCGCTTTTGACTTAAGGTACCGGGCAGGTCGATTTCTCCCCAAATCACCACAAACCCCTGCCCACCTCAAGCCAAAGGAGTCCCCAAGCTCAAGACCTCAAGGAGACCGGCCCCGATCTCCTCCTCCAGCCGCCCCCGGCCAAATCTCCTCCGTGGAGAAGCTTCCCCATCTTCTTCTCCACCATGTCCTCTGGTATGAACCCTAATATCTCTCTCTAGGGTGTGTAGAACTCCCTAGATGCATAGGCTAGGGTTTGATGGGGTTGTGTGGTGAAGAAACTCTCCTGGAAGCTCTACATGTACGAGGATACTAGCTAGCAACAATGTGTGACACTATGAGCTTCGTTGCCATGTCCTCAATCTTGACCTAGATGTGCAGAGCTTGAGCGGTAGTACCGCTCGATCACGAGCGGTACTACCGGTTCAAGCGGTACTACCGGGTCAGGACTGCGGTACTACCGCTTTGACTAGTCTCACCAATGTTGCTTGTTAGTGTCCTCTTTGATCTTTAAATTCATGGCTTGTGCACTTATCCCCTATTCCCTCCCAAACCTTTGCTATTCACAGGATAATCTAGGCCCCGTGGTGGCGGCAAGGTCAAGACGTCCTCTCATCGTCATTGAGATGAAGATGAGCAAGAGGAGATCGTTCCCGCAAGAACCGCCAAGCGTCAGAGGGAGGCAGCAGCTGGCAAAAGGACCGCCCAGGGTCCCCAAAAGTCGATGGTAGATCTTAAGAAATCCCAATTCTTGGAGGTACGAGGGTCCAATCCGTATTTGCTACCAAGGAATGCTCGTCAATGCCCCAATCCCTTCTTCCATCATGTCAACCAAGAGAGGATCTACAATGAAGTCTATGGGGCCAAGGAATTCAACTGTTGCCCCCAATACTCCA
This sequence comes from Lolium rigidum, assembly GCF_022539505.1. Classification (NCBI taxonomy): domain Eukaryota; kingdom Viridiplantae; phylum Streptophyta; class Magnoliopsida; order Poales; family Poaceae; genus Lolium; species Lolium rigidum. Next base: position 82,651,413 of record NC_061514.1, on the reverse strand, counting down.
TTAGCATGGACAACCTCAACTCCAACCTCGAGTACTTTGGAGAAGCTCTTGAGATATGTGAAGAACAAGGGCTTACACCGCTGATGACGTTCTCTCACAACTAATCCAAGGAGATCATATGCCAATTCTACGCCACGGTTGTATTCCTTGAGGATGAAGGAGGCTTCCGCTCCTTGAAGTGGATGACAAGGGAGCATCTGATGGAGGCCACGTGGCAGGATTTTGCTAGAGGTATTGGGTATGAGCTTAATGACTATGACACCAACGTCTTCCGGATTCACCTCCAGGCCAAGCCGATGGCTAAAGAGAAAATGGCCGACCTCTACATCCCCGGAAGGATGTTGTGTGGAAGTGCCAAGAACCTCCTTCCCGTCTACGACATCATGAACCCGCATCTACCGCAGCACCATCAACCCCAAGCACACCAACCATGATGAAGTGCATGGGTTTCTTGTGAACCTTCTTGTGCGCACTCATGAGATGAAGGGCCGTGGCAAGCAATTGGACGTCATGGACTACATTTGGCATGAGATGCACGATTGTGCCTTCCTTCGCAAGCTTCCCCAATATGCACCATACATCATGAGGCTCATTTGTCTCAAGTGGGAGCGAGAGGGCCGTGGAAATCTTCTTGAGCAATGCCGCCCCAACATCACTATCCATAAGGAGAAGAGTCCTCTTGTCAAGAACCATGATCTTCCAAAGTATGGCAAGGGGGCTCCCAAGGACAAGGAGGAAGAGGAAGCCGATAGTGATGACTCCGACTTCGTGCACAACTCCGTCAAGACCAAGGGTCTCTTTGCCAAGCTCACCGCTCACCTCAAGAAGTCTTTTTGCTTCAAGAGAGACCTTGAAGATAGGATGTATCAAGCTCACCATGACAACAAGAAGATCCGCCAACGCCAAAAGGCGATGATGAGGCACATGCAGCTTCCTGTCTCCGAGGGCTCCGAGGACAACATCACTCCTCCCGGTGAGTGGAAGTCCAAGCTCATTTGGTCAAGCTCCGAGGACTCCATCCCCGAGCCACCTCATGGCAAGGCCCATGCTCAATATGAAGACGAAGTTGATGAAGACGAAGATGAAGAGGAGGAGGATGTCGAGGAGGAGGATGACGACGAGGGAGATGACGAGGACGAGGACGATGATGACGAGTGATCCCCTTGGGACGTTAGTATGCTTCTTCTTCCTTTTTGGTGTCTCGATGCCAAAGGGGGAGAAGTTGATCTATTAGGACGGGAATTTGCATGGGGATGCCAAGGGCTTGGTGCTTCATTTTGTTTTTTCGGCCTTGGCATCAAAACTTTTCCCTAGTTATGTGGAACTCTATTCGTATGTGTGCTTGCTACTCCATTTGTGGATATCCCGATCCCCCGGTTTGTATTAAGACTTAATCATTCGTAGCCTAATGGTCTTCACTATTTATCTCTTGATTGGCTACATCAATTCTATGGAGGCATTTATTGTGAGTTTGGGTTTTCTCAAGGCGAAGGTATGAAAGATTCACCCAAAGTCTCTTATATGCTCTTATGTTTACCTCCATAGTGTGCTTGTGCTATATGATCTTGTCATATGTTCTTCTTAGCACTTGTGCTTGGTTTGTAGAATCTAGGGGGAGTTTCTCTCTAGGATGTGTGCATTAGTACAATTATGCTTATTCGAGACATGCACATATATAGGGGGAGCTCCATCTTCTCTTGCAAACCAAATACTCTATCATAATATCCTATGCTTTATTGCAAATTCGTGTGTTGTCATCAAACACCAAAAAGGGGGAGATTGTAAGAGCAAGATCTATATCCCGTGTTTTGTGTGTTTGATAACAACACTCGAGTAATTCTAACCGTGCACAAAGATTGTCTTTGATAGGTTTGCAAGATGTACGCTGCCCTCGCTGAACACATTATGATCGGAAGACTGAAGCGTAGTTCTTAGGTTTTCTGGTTTTGCGTGTGTGTCGTGAGGTAACATGGTAGGAGAGGAAAAGAGGAAAGAAGTTTTAGCCATAGCGGTACTACCGGTACCAGGAGCGGTAGTACCGCTATCCCTACTGGTACCGCTCTGAGGCTTTCACACGATATTGTCCCACAGTACTAGTTACGGTACCTCTGCGGTACCATGAGCGGTAGTACCGCTTGCAAGCGGTAGTACCGCCCACGGTACCGCTCAAGTACCGTAACTAGTTACGGCAGTACCGCTTCGGTACCGCTCCGGTACCGCTTTGAGTCCAGTAAGGTTTGGACCCTATTGCGGTGCCTCAAGCAGTACCGCCAGCGGTAGTACCGCTCTGTGTCCACGTGGACAAGTTCTGTGGGGATTTCGAACTCAGAGCGGTAGTACCGCTTGCACAAAGCGATAGTACCGCTTAGGCCAAAACTGCACATAACGGTTGGATTTGAGGAGACCTATATAAAGGCCTCTTCTTCCCCAGCTCATTTTTAGCTCTTCTGTCTCTCTCCTCCATTGTTGCTGAGCTCAAACTGAGTGGATCTCCCTCCCTACCCAATCAATCTTGCTCATACTTTGAGGAGTGGTGGAGGAGACCCCGATCTATCGTTCTACCGAGAGAAATTTCACCAATTCGTGGTAGTCCTTAGTGGATCTTGGTGGTAGGGTTCCTATGGTGGGATCTTGGAGGAAGTGCACCTATGGAGGCTAGCTTGGTGTTGTACTAGCCCCATAGGTTGTTGGGAGCCTCCTTGTGGTGTGGAGCTCACCCCAACCTTGTGAAGGAATCACCGCCTCGACCGGTGCCATAGTGGAGAAGGGGGAGCCTGTAACACCCCAACTTTTGCAACCTTGTTTAAGTGTCCAGAGTGCAAAAATCAGGGGGAACAAAAACTTTTTAAGTTTTGCTTGTGCTAGTTGTCAAGTTTTTGGTTGAAATGTGTCTGACTTAGTTTGATGAGTGATGTTTGTTGAATGATCTTAAGTGAAGTACCTCGACCCACATCTTCTTGTCTCGAGAAACACTCATGCTATGACCCCTCTTGTATTACTTTAACCTACTCTCTTCAAAAGTATTTGAACTTTTAAACACAACACAAAACCTGTTTTGTTTTGTTTTTGGACTCAAAGTCTTAATTCAAAACGTCTTGAAAATTTTCTTTTCTTAAATTGGCTATGGTCACTTAGATCGTAGTATCAATAGGAGTTTCAAAAATTGTTGTTCACACAAGGTATTTTCCAAATGGCATACCCCTACTTTGTGTGAATTTAAAATTTTATAAGAGCTTTTGTACGCATTTTTGATTTCCAAACGTAAAATGGAGTGATCCGTACTTTATTCTAATTCGACTTTGGGCCACACTACCCTTCTAAAACCCTATTCTTCTCTATTTTGATTTTCCAAAATATTTCTAGTTTTTGTCAAACTAATTTTCAAAACTTTCTCAAATAAAATAGGGAATGTGAATGATATGTTCATCATATCATTTTCCACCCAAAATTATTTTCTACAAAATTATTTTATTTATTAAATCCTCTTATTTTACAAAATGATTTGGTATGACAACTATGCCAATTCTTGAACTTTTTCTCTTCATTTTTTTATAGAAAAATCTACAATGATATCCACATCATGTAGAACCCTTTCTAAACCAAACCCCTAGTTATCTATTTTATTTTGTTTACAATATCTAGCTCATTTGATTTTCACTCAAACTTGGACCTCTTCAAAATTTTAACCCCTCTCCGATCCATCAAAATCATGATTGTACGGGGGAAAATCGCTACAAGTTAAACAAACCCAAATTTGTCCATCGCATGGATGGTCTCCTTTTCTAACTATGTCCCTCCCTTTTACCATTTGCTCTCCAACAAAACATGCCAAATATTCCAATCTCTAAACAAATTTCTCTAAACAAATTTCTCTAAATAATATTGAAGCACACCTAACCCTCAACCTGGCCATCCCAGCTCCCTACTCTCTTCCTGGTCGACCTGCAGGACCTCAACACCATCCCTTTGTCATCTTGTGTTTGGCAAAAGAAGGGAACCGGCCATGTCTTTGGTCATGGAAAAAGGTTTGTCAAATCCTTTCTCTCTCTCTCTCTTGCAACCAAACCTTGCTTGACTCGTGAGCTCCCCTGGACCTGCACCTTGCCTCTCCGTCCTGCAGACACAAGCACTCCCGGAAAGTCACCGAGGCTAGCCCTACGCCCTCCTCTCTCTCTTGTGCCATTGTGCACCGATGGCGTGATTTGTTTTCAAAACCATCACATCCGATCGAGACATCGCGCCACCGGCCTCCCCTAGCTATCGTTGAAGCAAATCAGGCTCGTGCTAGATATTGTCCCGTTCCTCTTGCACTCTCTCGACGATTGCTCCGATGGACATCGTTTCGGCGAACACCGGCGGGCACAACTTGTTCGTTCTCCCTCCAAGCAGCCCAACCTCCCCGGACAAGGTCTCTCGCCTGCAGCCTCGTCTTAAGTTCCCCCGACCCCTCCCGATGCAGCCCGCTCCTCTCCTTGTCCTATTCTCGTTGGAAGATCTTTCCGCGCACTGCCGCCCGACGCCCCGACCACGGCCGCCACGTCGCGGTAGAGCGCAGGCCAACATCGACCGCGCCTCGTGCCTCCCGAGCACGCCCGCACCCTCTCCCTTACCTTGCACGCCTCCGATCCTTGGCATCTTCCCTTTGTTCCATCCACCGCCCCGGCTGCCCAATCTCGCGCGACCATCCCCGCCACAACCTCCGCAGGCCGCGTCCATGGCACACCACCGCGCCCTTCTCTAAAATAAACCCGAGGCCCCCTCTTGCTACCCACCTCCCCAGTTATCTCCTCTCCATCCCAGAGCAACCCCAAGAACCTCCCTGTCTCTGTCTCTCTCTCGGCCTTGGTCGACACTGAGCCAGGCCCGTCGTCGTGCATGTCGTCATGGATGAGGCCGCCGCCTCTCTCCGTCCTGGCTCTCCTTCCCTCTCGCCTCAACGCTCTCTCTCACTCCTCTCTCTGTTTGATCTAACTCTCTGTCCCTCCCTTGCTCAGGTGCATGCGAGGAGGCCCTCGCCGTTGGTTTGGCCTCGTCGTCCCGCCCCGGTGTCGTACCGGCCCTCGACCGCGTCGACAACCAGGAGCCCCTCAAGCAAGTCTGAGACGTCAGGCAGCGCCACCTCCGTCCTCCGAGCTTTCCTCACACTTTCAACGCCGTTCCAGACCCCACACCGGTGAGCCCTGCTCTCTTCCTTCCTCGCCGACGGAGGGGACCAAGCTGCTGCTCGTCAGTCCGCCCGACTTCCAGCACATCCATGGCTGATGTCCCTCTCAGCCCTCTCTCTCTCTGCACTGCTTGTTTTACTCTTCTTCGTGCACCTCTAACCCCGGCCCCATCCTTAACCAGGATCACTTCCAGGTGTCGCAGACGACGACGGAGACCGGCCGCAACAACACGAAACTTCTCGCCGTTCTTGCCCACGACCTGGAGCTCCGCCTGCACGTCCGAGGCGGCCAGGTAGGACTTCCGCGCGACGCCACGACCTCTCCATGGCCCCCCCTCCGTCGCCGCCATCCTGTCCGTGACGAGGTTTTGCTCCCCGACCTCGCTCGCGTCCGTATCGGAGGCTAGGGACTCGCCGCGCGGCCGAGCCGACCGGTCTCCGCCGCCGCGGTCCCCCTCCACGTCCTCCTCACGCCTCCGACGCCCTGAGCCCTTTGGTGAGCCTCCACCTCCGTACGTTTCCTGCGTCGCGGCGGCGCCGCTGAGTTTTGGTCGTCACCGACGGTTTCTCCTGATCCGACGCGCGCATGCAGCCCCTGCATGCATGTCGCGGTGGGGCCCGCGCGCTGACGCTACCTGGCCTGTTCAAACGGCCTCTCCCGCGAGGCCTCCGTGGATCCGGGCCGCATCCGGCCAGTCCGGGATTCAGCCCGTCCCCTTTTCCCTTTTATTTTCATGTCTAAATCAGCCGATAAAGATTGCCGTAGGTTTCGAAGTTTTTAAAATTCATCGAGTGTCCAAATTAACTCGATTCAAAATTCTGCGTGCTCCTAAACAAATTTTTCAATCACATAAAGTTGCATGCATGTGTATTTCCAGTATATTTTTGTGCTGATAAATAATCCTCTAAAATGTTGTTGTTTCTGTATTTTATTTAGTGTGTGAATTGTGTGAATTATTTTTGCATGAAACCAATTTTGTTGTGTAGTAGAAGTCAGTACCTTTATTTTGGCAGGGATCTCGCATACAGGAGTTTCCTATATTTTGCTTGGTTAATAGATTAAGATCTAGTCAGTAGGTCGTTGTGTGTTTTTTTTTATTTTGAAAAATAAAACTGTTTTTGAAACAAACCCAAATCCCGGTGCTAGGTATCACGTTAGGCTACTAGTGTGCCACAGGAAATATTTTTGTGAACTATATTAAATTTCTATGAATTTTATAACCCAAAACAGGGTACCTTTTTAGTATAAAATTGTGTAAATTATTTTATAGGTCAAAAAAAATACCAAACCAATTTTAGTAGATCACATTTTTCAAGTACGTATCCGGTGATATGTTTGTTACTGGTTGGATACGCTCGATGACTATGTTCCTTGAAAATGGTTGGCTCTAGTTTCTTCCTTGTCAAAATATTTAAAATGTTATTTTTGAAAACTTCTAGTGCATGTGAGTTCCACATGTTAATAGATTCCATTAGATATGATGCATGTATTTTTGTGAACAACGGAAAGATTTAGGTCATTTATTTAGTTCCTAAGCCATTTATGGTTTTATAATAATCTTATCTATTGTTTTTAAAACCCAAATTTAGTGAATCCAATTTATGTAGCTTTATAAAGTCAAGCTTTACTCTCTGTTATTTTAACACATTTTTGTGTGCATTTTTATAGAGTGATTTGTTAATGTGGTGTTGTTGCTTAGTCTACCCATAGGGAAATTGTGTTGTTTATGTTTAAAACGCTTTTTAATGAACTTTGGCACCAGACCTCTTCTGGTGGCTTCCAAAAATCATTACCTACTAGTACTTGTGTGTATTATATCCTGATGTCGTGCATATCCTTTTTAGCAAATAGATGTTCTATTAAGGTATTTCCTAGTAATGGTACAACTAGACCTTTTATATTTAAAATAACCATTATTGTCCTAGGTGTTGTTTGTTTGAATGGTTCGGTGTCCCTGATTGAGTGGTTTGCTACTGGTTTTGTATGAGTGGTTGATGCTATGGCTATGTGTTGATTGTTCTCCTTTTATTTTTGCGACGTTAGATTGCGAACACCATCGGAGAAGAATGAGAGGATCGTGATGAAGTTTTCGAAGAGCAAGGAAGAGAAGATGGTTCATGAAGATGAAGTCCAGGGACAAATACCCAACCAAGGCAAGCCACCTCTTGATGCATCTCTGATCCTATATATCTTGTTCTTGCATTATTACAAGTTTTACAAAAAGTGCATGTCTTCTATATTTATTTTGTCGGTGGTTAGTGCCACCCGGAGATTTATTAATCCACCATTAGGGTGCATCCCTCGTTGATACCTACTCGAACACCTCTCTATTAGTGACCTGGTGCTTATCACCTTGTCATCCTTGTCGCCATTTTTCGAAGAAGAAATTGGACTATAGGTTGGGAGCCCTGGAAAGATGGATGCGAAAAAGGTTTTTTCTGAAAAGAAGTTTTTCGAAAACCTTGGAATGGGGTAGCCCTGCCCAAGTGTGGTTTTTGGTGAAACACAAAAAGGTATTATGAAAGATATTGCTGGAGACAAATGGAGATGAAAAAAGGTTTGTTTTGAAAAACTTTGGTGACCATAGTACGAAACCGGACCTAGCCAGTACAACCACATTACCCTTTAGTGGGACGGGGCGTAGTGTAGTAGTTTGTCTCGCCTTAGTTTGGGTCCTGCAAATGTAAGGGGTAGTCCGAGCATGGACACCTATCGACCGTGGCCTTCCCGACGAACCGGGAACGCCTTTCCATTGCGTATCAATGGCAGGGGTACAACCTATGAGCTCCCATTGAATAATGCCCCGCGAGTTGGTCGCGGCATTCCGGAGAGTCGAGCTGGTCGGGGAATTTGCTACTCCTGGGTAAACGACCCCTCGGACTCGGTGTTGGGAGGTACAACTCTAGGCGGCATGTCTTAGGCTAAGGCGAGCAGGCGAAAAACTACGATCGGGTACTTGTCGTGGCATATGTTATTATGCAGGGATGACGCCCACACGAGGAGTATTCGGATCTTGTGGGGAAAGTGTACAACCTCTGCAGAGTGTAAATCTATTCGAATAGCCGTGTCCGCGGTTATGGACATGGGAATGGCGGTACGTGGCATTAGAGGAAAGTTTTGGTTTATAAAAGTGTTTTCTCATAATTGTTTCGGGAAAATAATACCAGTGGGACTCGGTGGAAATGTACCTGGGAGGTACGGTGGAAAGTTGGAAAAAGTTATTTGGCCATATGAGATGGTCGGGAAGGAAAATGGGTCATCCTTACCTATTAGTCTGCAAATAAACTTGTTTTCAAAAAGGTTTTCAACAAAGATATAGATGTCATATTCTAGAGAGAAACCATCTCTCACTCCTTGTCGCCCTAGAATAGTGCCTGCTCCTTGCTACTGCCAAATTGCATATCCTTTACTTCTCTCTAAGGTGGTTTGCGAGTACAATTCATAATGTACTCATGGCTTTGTCCCTGGCTATTTACTTGGCAAAACTTGGTGGAATCCGACAGATGAAGAAGGAGTTGACGACGTCTATGCGAGCTAGGAACGTCTTCCCGCTCGGTTGCTCGTAGGGTTATGGCATGACTTGGACCATGCGAACGCTTTCGTCCGAAGTATTTCCGCTGTGTGGTTGATGATCTCCCGCCATTATGGCTATTATGTAAGTATCCGGTCATGTGACCATTGTAATCTTTTTAATCGGTATCGTAATGGATGATGTATTTGATACCGGTTCGATTATACTTTCACGACACACCGATCATGGGATCGTGAATGAGTATGCATAACGGGTGTTTCGGACAGCTAGTCCGGGGCCCCACAGAGCTGGTATCAGAGCCATCCTGACTGTAGGAGACCTTAGTTAGCATGGACGTTAGATAGGACAATACTACTTTGGTAAAACTATTTACGAAACTTATTTTCCTAAGTATCTAGCTTCTATCTTCTTATCCTTTCAAAAACTTATCATTCTTACCTCGCTCTCTAATTTTGAAAGATTTCGAAAATTTCTGATTCTACTATCTCATCCTCTTCCAATCAACATATTGGACGATGCCCCCAGTCAGACTCGGAGATTCAAAGTCGAAGCTGGATCAATCCTTCAGGAAGTCTCAAGTATCTCTGGCCACAGCTACTAAAGATTGGATGTCGACTTAGCAGTACGCGTGTAGGGATTAAACGAACATGTCTTTGGTTTTCACCAAAGTCTGTCAAGGAGTTGACCTTGTTCCTCTTTGGACTTGCACTTTTGCAGTCGTCAAGTATCAAGTCCTCAGTTCTTGACTAGTAATTTTTAGGCCCTTCACAAGAAGTTGTCGTCCATGAAGCTCTTCAGCAATTACCCCTCCGAATTGGGACCAGAAGATCCTATGAAGCTTTCGCCCCCGCCTCAACATCGACGACTCAACATTAGCTCTACTTCAGCACCAACTGCTACACGAATCAATGTTGAAGTCAATATCAGCAAAATGAAGAAGTCTGCATCTCTGACCAACCCAACCTTATAGGATAGATAGGACAAACTCAATTGCTTCGATTGAGCTACCCCTGCGTATTAGGGATCCCTGGGTACTTAAGTACCTCGTGTGATTTTCATGATTGCTTGTGGGTTCCTAAATTTGTTGCTTGAGTGTTTGTGATTGCTTGTTGTGTATATGCTTGTTTTAGCCTTTTGGCATGAAAAACCCCTTTTTGTGTGATAACCCTGTCTAGGAAACCCTCCCTAAGATGTTTTCCTCGTTACTAAAAAAAAAAAAAAAAAAAAGATGTTTCCTCGCGTTCGATCAATATTCGGGTAGAAATAATAACTGTTAGATTACAAAGTTAATGGAAGCTCTAACTCTAACTTGGGTAACATCCTGATATAACCCTGTTTTCCCGATGCCAACTTCAGTACGACACTCAGCCAAAGACACCCTGCGACGCCAATGAAGCAGAAGTCATTACTTCAAGATTGACTGCAACCCCGCAAGAAGATGAAGCCTACTAACAGGGTCTAACCGTAGGATAGAACCCCGCTAGCCATAAAGAAACCTTCTTAAGACCCAACCATAGGGTACCAGCTGCCCGCGGAGCAGCCAAGCGAGAAGTCGTATCGAAGCCAATATATTCTACATGGTGCATCTGGTCATCATCAAGTGAAGCCTGTGAAGAGAATTAAAGACTCAAGACTAGGTGTACTTTACCTGCTTATTCCTTAGCTGATAGGAGTCAGCGCCAACCCGAAGGCCAAAGACTGTTTTCGACAAGTTGCTGCTTCATGTGGAGACTGACCATGATCTTCGCTGACTCACTAACTTAACGAGCGCCTTACAGAGCAGTAAACACTGTGTGTACCTCTTGAAGTCGTGGTCTGCACGTCTTCCCTGAAGATTCTTCAACTCAATACGGAAGATCGATGACTTCTTCAGAAGCGCCAGAACAGAACATCAAGGCAGAAGCTCTGAGTTCTTCCGAACCCCGGTGAACAATCTTAAGGGTGGAAGACTTCATCTTCCACTAAAAATGGAAGCTAACTCCAAAAATTTCAACCTTTCTAAAGCATCGTTAGGATGCTCTAACCCTCCCAGAATCCTTGACCAATCTAGTATTGTTACGAAGGTGCAAATCTAACATCCGCATGGAGAAGTCAACCGCTTCACGAAGCTTGCCCTCGGTGGAAAAATCTACCGTGTCTCCCAGAAGCTGAAGCTGTGACTTTTCGACAACAGCACGTTCACCGAAGGATGTAGTCCAACTTAGATTAACCTATAAAACCTTTCCAGCCCTAAACTTAGTAATCTCGGGACGAGATTATTTTAAGGGGGGAAGGATTTGTAACACCCCAACTTTTGCAACCTTGTTTAAGTGTCCAGAGTGCAAAAATCAGGGGGAACAAAAACTTTTTAAGTTTTGCTTGTGCTAGTTGTCAAGTTTTTGGTTGAAATGTGTCTGACTTAGTTTGATGAGTGATGTTTGTTGAATGATCTTAAGTGAAGTACCTCGACCCACATCTTCTTGTCTCGAGAAACACTCATGCTATGACCCCTCTTGTATTACTTTAACCTACTCTCTTCAAAAGTATTTGAACTTTTAAACACAACACAAAACCTGTTTTGTTTTGTTTTTGGACTCAAAGTCTTAATTCAAAACGTCTTGAAAATTTTCTTTTCTTAAATTGGCTATGGTCACTTAGATCGTAGTATCAATAGGAGTTTCAAAAATTGTTGTTCACACAAGGTATTTTCCAAATGGCATACCCCTACTTTGTGTGAATTTAAAATTTTATAAGAGCTTTTGTACGCATTTTTGATTTCCAAACGTAAAATGGAGTGATCCGTACTTTATTCTAATTCGACTTTGGGCCACACTACCCTTCTAAAACCCTATTCTTCTCTATTTTGATTTTCCAAAATATTTCTAGTTTTTGTCAAACTAATTTTCAAAACTTTCTCAAATAAAATAGGGAATGTGAATGATATGTTCATCATATCATTTTCCACCCAAAATTATTTTCTACAAAATTATTTTATTTATTAAATCCTCTTATTTTACAAAATGATTTGGTATGACAACTATGCCAATTCTTGAACTTTTTCTCTTCATTTTTTTATAGAAAAATCTACAATGATATCCACATCATGTAGAACCCTTTCTAAACCAAACCCCTAGTTATCTATTTTATTTTGTTTACAATATCTAGCTCATTTGATTTTCACTCAAACTTGGACCTCTTCAAAATTTTAACCCCTCTCCGATCCATCAAAATCATGATTGTACGGGGAAAATCGCTACAAGTTAAACAAACCCAAATTTGTCCATCGCATGGATGGTCTCCTTTTCTAACTATGTCCCTCCCTTTTACCATTTGCTCTCCAACAAAACATGCCAAATATTCCAATCTCTAAACAAATTTCTCTAAACAAATTTCTCTAAATAATATTGAAGCACACCTAACCCTCAACCTGGCCATCCCAGCTCCCTACTCTCTTCCTGGTCGACCTGCAGGACCTCAACACCATCCCTTTGTCATCTTGTGTTTGGCAAAAGAAGGGAACCGGCCATGTCTTTGGTCATGGAAAAAGGTTTGTCAAATCCTTTCTCTCTCTCTCTTGCAACCAAACCTTGCTTGACTCGTGAGCTCCCCTGGACCTGCACCTTGCCTCTCCGTCCTGCAGCACAAGCACTCCTGGAAAGTCACCAGGCTAGCCCTACGCCCTCCTCTCTCTCTTGTGCCATTGTGCACCGATGGCGTGATTTGTTTTCAAAACCATCACATCTGATCGAGACATCGCGCCACTGGCCTCCCCTAGCTATCGTTGAAGCAAATCAGGCTCGTGCTAGATATTGTCCCGTTCCTCTTGCACTCTCTCGACGATTGCTCTGATGGACATCGTTTCAGCGAACACCTGGCGGGCACAACTTGTTCGTTCTCCCTCCAAGCAGCCCAACCTCCCCCGGACAAGGTCTCTCGCCTGCAGCCTCGTCTTAAGTTCCCCTGACCCCTCCTGATGCAGCCCGCTCCTCTCCTTGTCCTATTCTCGTTGGAAGATCTTGCCGCGCACTGCCGCCCGACGCCCCGACCACGGCCGCCACGTCGCGGTAGAGCGCAGGCCAACATCGACCGCGCCTCGTGCCTCCCAGCACGCCTGCACCCTCTCCCTTACCTTGCACGCCTCCGATCCTTGGCATCTTCCCTTTGTTCCATCCACCGCCCTGGCTGCCCAATCTCGCGCGACCATCCCCGCCACAACCTCCGCAGGCCGCGTCCATGGCACACCACCGCGCCCTTCTCTAAAATAAACCCGAGGCCCCCTCTTGCTACCCACCTCCCCAGTTATCTCCTCTCCATCCCAGAGCAACCCCAAGAACCTCCCTGTCTCTGTCTCTCTCTCGGCCTTGGTCGACACTGAGCCAGGCCCGTCGTCGTGCATGTCGTCATGGATGAGGCCGCCGCCTCTCTCCGTCCTGGCTCTCCTTCCCTCTCGCCTCAACGCTCTCTCTCACTCCTCTCTCTGTTTGATCTAACTCTCTGTCCCTCCCTTGCTCAGGTGCATGCGAGGAGGCCCTCGCCGTTGGTTTGGCCTCGTCGTCCCGCCCCGGTGTCGTACCGGCCCTCGACCGCGTCGACAACCAGGAGCCCCTCAAGCAAGTCTGAGACGTCAGGCAGCGCCACCTCCGTCCTCCGAGCTTTCCTCACACTTTCAACGCCGTTCTAGACCCCACACCGGTGAGCCCTGCTCTCTTCCTTCCTCGCCGACGGAGGGGACCAAGCTGCTGCTCGTCAGTCCGCCCGACTTCCAGCACATCCATGGCTGATGTCCCTCTCAGCCCTCTCTCTCTCTGCACTGCTTGTTTTACTCTTCTTCGTGCACCTCTAACCCCGGCCCCATCCTTAACCAGGATCACTTCCGAGTGTCGCGAGGCAGCGACGGAGACCGGCCGCAACAACACGAAACTTCTCGCCGTTCTTGCCCACGACCTGGAGCTCCGCCTGCACGTCCGAGGCGGCCAGGTAGGACTTCCGCGCGACGCCACGTCCTCTCCATGGCCCCCCCTCCGTCGCCGCCATCCTGTCCGTGACGAGGTTTTGCTCCCCGACCTCGCTCGCGTCCGTATCGGAGGCTAGGGACTCGCCGCGCGGCCGAGCCGACCGGTCTCCGCCGCCGCGGTCCCCCTCCACGTCCTCCTCACGCCTCCGACGCCCTGAGCCCTTTGGTGAGCCTCCACCTCCGTACGTTTCCTGCGTCGCGGCGGCGCCGCTGAGTTTTGGTCGTCACCGACGGTTTCTCCTGATCCGACGCGCGCATGCAGCCCCTGCATGCATGTCGCGGTGGGGCCCGCGCGCTGACGCTACCTGGCCTGTTCAAACGGCCTCTCCCGCGAGGCCTCCGTGGATCTGGGCCGCATCCGGCCAGTCCAGGGATTCAGCCCGTCCCCTTTTCCCTTTTATTTTCATGTCTAAATCAGCCAGTAAAGATTGCCGTAGGTTTCGAAGTTTTTAAAATTCATCGAGTGTCCAAATTAACTGATTCAAAATTCTGCGTGCTCCTAAACAAATTTTTCAATCACATAAAGTTGCATGCATGTGTATTTCCAGTATATTTTTGTGCTGATAAATAATCCTCTAAAATGTTGTTGTTTCTGTATTTTATTTAGTGTGTGAATTGTGTGAATTATTTTTGCATGAAACCAATTTTGTTGTGTAGTAGAAGTCAGTACCTTTATTTTGGCAGGGATCTTGCATACAGGAGTTTCCTATATTTTGCTTGGTTAATAGATTAAGATCTAGTCAGTAGGTCGTTGTGTGTTTTTTTTTTATTTTGAAAAATAAAACTGTTTTTGAAACAAACCCAAATCCCGGTGCTAGGTATCACGTTAGGCTACTAGTGTGCCACAGGAAATATTTTTGTGAACTATATTAAATTTCTATGAATTTTATAACCCAAAACAGGGTACCTTTTTAGTATAAAATTGTGTAAATTATTTTATAGGTCAAAAAAAATACCAAACCAATTTTAGTAGATCACATTTTTCAGTACGTATCCAGTGATATGTTTGTTACTGGTTGGATACGCTCTGATGACTATGTTCCTTGAAAATGGTTGGCTCTAGTTTCTTCCTTGTCAAAATATTTAAAATGTTATTTTTGAAAACTTCTAGTGCATGTGAGTTCCACATGTTAATAGATTCCATTAGATATGATGCATGTATTTTTGTGAACAACAGAAAGATTTAGGTCATTTATTTAGTTCCTAAGCCATTTATGGTTTTATAATAATCTTATCTATTGTTTTTAAAACCCAAATTTAGTGAATCCAATTTATGTAGCTTTATAAAGTCAAGCTTTACTCTCTGTTATTTTAACACATTTTTGTGTGCATTTTTATAGAGTGATTTGTTAATGTGGTGTTGTTGCTTAGTCTACCCATAGGGAAATTGTGTTGTTTATGTTTAAAACGCTTTTTAATGAACTTTGGCACCAGACCTCTTCTGGTGGCTTCCAAAAATCATTACCTACTAGTACTTGTGTGTATTATATCCTGATGTCGTGCATATCCTTTTTAGCAAATAGATGTTCTATTAAGGTATTTCCTAGTAATGGTACAACTAGACCTTTTATATTTAAAATAACCATTATTGTCCTAGGTGTTGTTTGTTTGAATGGTTCGGTGTCCCCGATTGAGTGGTTTGCTACTGGTTTTGTATGAGTGGTTGATGCTATGGCTATGTGTTGATTGTTCTCCTTTTATTTTTGCGACGTTAGATTGCGAACACCATCGGAGAAGAATGAGAGGATCGTGATGAAGTTTTCGAAGAGCAAGGAAGAGAAGATGGTTCATGAAGATGAAGTCCAGGGACAAATACCCAACCAAGGCAAGCCACCTCTTGATGCATCTCTGATCCTATATATCTTGTTCTTGCATTATTACAAGTTTTACAAAAAGTGCATGTCTTCTATATTTATTTTGTCGGTGGTTAGTGCCACCCGGAGATTTATTAATCCACCATTAGGGTGCAGCCCTCGTTGATACCTACTGAACACCTCTCTATTAGTGACCTGGTGCTTATCACCTTGTCATCCTTGTCGCCATTTTTCGAAGAAGAAATTGGACTATAGGTTGGGAGCCCTGGAAAGATGGATGCGAAAAAGGTTTTTTCTGAAAAGAAGTTTTTCGAAAACCTTGGAATGGGGTAGCCCTGCCCAAGTGTGGTTTTTGGTGAAACACAAAAAGGTATTATGAAAGATATTGCTGGAGACAAATGGAGATGAAAAAAGGTTTGTTTTGAAAAACTTTGGTGACCATAGTACGAAACCGGACCTAGCCAGTACAACCACATTACCCTTTAGTGGGACGGGGCGTAGTGTAGTAGTTTGTCTCGCCTTAGTTTGGGTCCTGCAAATGTAAGGGGTAGTCCGAGCATGGACACCTATCGACCGTGGCCTTCCCGACGAACTGGGAACGCCTTTCCATTGCGTATCAATGGCAGGGGTACAACCTATGAGCTCCCATTGAATAATGCCCCGCAGTTGGTCGCGGCATTCCGGAGAGTCGAGCTGGTCGGGGAATTTGCTACTCCTGGGTAAACGACCCCTCGGACTCTGGTGTTGGGAGGTACAACTCTAGGCGGCATGTCTTAGGCTAAGGCGAGCAGGCGAAAAACTACGATCGGGTACTTGTCGTGGCATATGTTATTATGCAGGGATGACGCCCACACGAGGAGTATTCGGATCTTGTGGGGAAAGTGTACAACCTCTCGCGAGTGTAAATCTATTCGAATAGCCGTGTCCGCGGTTATGGACATGGGAATGGCGGTACGTGGCATTAGAGGAAAGTTTTGGTTTATAAAAGTGTTTTCTCATAATTGTTTCGGGAAAATAATACCAGTGGGACTGGTGGAAATGTACCTGGGAGGTACGGTGGAAAGTTGGAAAAAGTTATTTGGCCATATGAGATGGTCGGGAAGGAAAATGGGTCATCCTTACCTATTAGTCTGCAAATAAACTTGTTTTCAAAAAGGTTTTCAACAAAGATATAGATGTCATATTCTAGAGAGAAACCATCTCTCACTCCTTGTCACCCTAGAATAGTGCTCGCTCCTTGCTACCGCCAAATTGCATATCCTTTACTTCTCTCTAAGGTGGTTTGCGAGTACAATTCATAATGTACTCATGGCTTTGTCCCTGGCTATTTACTTGGCCAGACTTGGTGGAATCCGACAGATGAAGAAGGAGTTGACGACGTCTATGCGAGCTAGGAACGTCTTCCCAGTCAGTTGCCTGTAGGGTTATGGCATGACTTGGACCATGCGAACGCTTTCGTCTGAAGTATTTCCGCTGTGTGGTTGATGATCTCCCGCCATTATGGCTATTATGTAAGTATCTGGTCATGTGACCATTGTAATCTTTTTAATCGGTACTGTAATGGATGATGTATTTGATACCAGTTCAGTTATACTTTCACGACACACTGATCATGGGATCGTGAATGTGTATGCATAACGGGTGTTTCGGACAGCTAGTCCGGGGCCCCACAGAGCCCCTTCGTGGAGCTCTCTCGAGGAAGAAGGTGAGGCCTTCCTTCGTGGTGTGGCCGTCTGGCCTCTTCTGTGAGGCTAGCACCTCCTCAACACAGACGTACTCCCTTTTGTGGGAGGAACTGCGGGAAACAAACCTCGCCTCGTCTTCGCGCCCTCCGGTTGTCCCGCTCCTTACTCTTACTATCTTGTTTGATTCTTTTGCTTGTTGCACTTGTCTAGAATCATTGTAGGAACACCCCCATCGCTAAAGCCACTACAAGAAAAACCCCTCTACAACAACATATACTTCGCAACCCTCCAAATATTCGTTGCAAAATTTTATAATAGATACACATGTACGTGTTGCAGTTCACATCGTTGCTGCATCATACAGATTGGAATTTATGGGCAAAAAACTAAGAGCCCAGCCCACCAAATAACTCCCATAAGTCATCTAACCCCACCTGCCACGAACGCAGGATTGACGCACGACTTGAGTCCACTCCTCGCCAAAACCTAGATTAGAACCAGTCGCCGCAGCTGTGGATGGCTTTTCGATCGGAGCGGTTGTGATGGATACGGACACTGCAACGGCGCTGAGGACGAAAGCCATCGGAGTTGTGGCTGGTCGACGACGGCCCCGGATTCCCAGTCTCCTTCCGCGCCACCAAGACCCGCCGCCTGGTACGTGCCTGCCAAACCCGATCCAGCTCGCCCCCCCTGCTTTCCTGAGCTCAAGTTTTCTCGGCGGCGTGTTTGTTTTGGTTTTGGCGTGTGTGCAGGACACGGATGTGCCGGCTGTCGTGCCTGGCGTGGTAGTGCCGGTGGTGCCGGTGGAGGTGGCGCATGGGGCCAACGACAAGAGGCCAAGAGCGTGATCATGTTGTAGGCCGCCGAGTCTACACAGAACCTCCTGCTCGTCCCGCTCCGGCCGTTCGCCCCTCTCCACCTTAGCCCCGATCGGATCAATGGGCTCAAGAGTACGTGCTAATTTCCTCGAGTTAGGCTGTTATTTGGGTTCGTTCCCTTCGATCTTAAAATTCCATTGCACTCTGAACTGTGATGTTCCCAACTTGGTGAATGCCCGAATCACTGTAACTGACGAGAATTGATACTATCGTGCAGGCACCATTCTGGATGTTCACTGGATGTGGTGATGCAAAAACTATACTGGTGCAGGCTGACGCACTTCAGGATTTAGCGATAACATGCCTGTATCCAAGAGTCTCTCCACACGTATGGTAGATCTAGATATATTTGGAAGGTTTTCTAAAATTCCTTATTTTAATAGCTTTTTTTGATTTACAGAGCTATATTTTTACACAAAATATGCGAAGGGGCAAAGGTCAGCTCTGAGTGGCTTGTGGCCATGCACAGATGTTGCTTTACCCACAAATACTGCACATAAGAAGGTTGTATTTTCTTGTGAGACCCCAAAATATGTATGCTCTCTCGTTACATGGTAGCTCTAGTTTGTTAAAAAAAATCCTTCTTATTTTTGACTCATATATCTCATTGTGGTTATTTCTTATCTAGATTTCCTCATGTATTTCCATCAGTACGAATTGTGAGTGTGATGAGCTATTTCAAATGGACACCAATAATTTCTTGGACGCTGACTTGCTTTGGTGTGCCATGAAGGTAAATACACCTACACACAAAAAAAACAAGTATCTAGTAAAATTTACTATATACTTCACACTGTTTTAGCAACTTTTACGCTGAAAAGAATTTTTTTATTTGCAGGTACCATACAAGATCTCATCCATCAGCAAGACTTGCTATATTGGATATCAGCTCTCGCCATGTTAGAAAAAATATTAGAACGAATGTATATAGGATTATGTGGAATATGATATTCTGATGCAAGATTGTAATTTGTGTACTTGCAAGATACCTTTCATGTATGCTATGGTGATACCAGTAATAAATATTGATTTATTTGGCACGCAATGCATTTGTATTCTATGATTCATTTGTGATGAGTCTCGGATGAACTATGTTCCCTCTCTAGGAAAAATTTGCCACATTCAAGAGAAATCAAAAAATCCAGTAAAAATGGAATTGTACATCCAAAAATACTTTTAGAGAAATAGAATTTTCAATCCATGTAGGATGTCTCTACCAACGCATACACCAGTTGCTTGGATTCTGTAGCTATCTTGCAACGCTAACCTCATTAGTTACCAACGCGTGTATATGCGTTGCATTGTATCCTTGCAACACCCAAAAACGCAACGCATTTTTATCCGTTGGTAAAATCGCTAGCAACGCCTATATAAGCATTTAGATACGCATAAGTCCGTTGCTGTAGAGAGGGTCTTCTTGTAGTGAGCTATCACCTTTACCTTCCGTTGCATTAAAAATCGAAAAAGACTAAAACTTGACGTAGCGTCCATTCACCCCCTCTTGTTCGCTACGATCCATTCACAATAAGAACTTAAGTTCATGCTGAAATTAAGTAATTAATTTTGATGATAGTCATGCTGAAATTTTTTGGAGTATGGGAGATAATAGTCCTTTTACCTTTGATAACAATAACTTTGATTTTGATGATTGCAATATCTCTGAAGTAATTAAGTTCTTACAAAATCTTGCTAGAAGTCCTAATGCTAGTGCTATAAATATGGCTTTCATGAAACATATTACAAATGCTCTCATGCAAATTAGGGAAGAGAAATTAAAACGTGAAGCTTATATTCCTAGAAAGTTAGAAGATGGCTAGGAGCCCATAATTAAGATGAAAGTAGATGACTTTGATTGAAATTCTTTATGTGATCTTGGTGCAAGCATTTCTGTTATGCCTAGAAAAATCTATGATATGTTTGATTTTCCACCATTGGAACAATGTTATTTGGATGTTCATCTTGCTGATATTGCTAAAAAAACCTTTGGGGAGAGTTAATAATGTTCTTATTATGGTTAATAATAACTTTTTCCCCGTTGATTTTGTTGTTTTGGATATTGAATGCAAAGCTTCTTGTCCAATTATTTTGGGAAGACCATTACTTAGAAGTGTTGGTGCTGCTATTGATATGAGAGATGTGATTATTAAATATCAATTCCCACTCAAGAAAGGTATGAACACTTTCCTAGAAAAAGAAATAAGTCACCTATTGATTCTATTATTAGAACAAGTTATGATGTTGATGCTTCTTCATTTGAAAATACTTGATGCTAGCTCTTTTTCTGCGTCTAGCTGAAAGGCGTTAAAGAAAAGCACTCTTGGGAGATAACCCATGTTTTATTTCTGTAATTTTCTTTTGTTGAGTCTTGGAAGTTATTACCTCTGTAATAACCTCGCCTTATCATTCTTATTTCGTTTTTGTGCCAAGAATAACCTCTAATAGGAAGAAAGTAAGATTTGGGTAAGTTGTTGTCCTGAAACAGATTCTGTGATGTCACCATAAAAATTCGTATTCCCAGCCAGAACGTAATTTTGAGCTGCCAAGTTTTGAGCATATGGCCCAGGTTATTATCTAACTTTTGTTAGTTGAACACTTTTCGATTTGAGCAACAGAGGATTTTCGAAAAGATCGATCTTTACCTGTTGTTCTGTTTTGACCGATTTCTGCCACTATTTGCATTTGCCTCTTAATCTCTTTATTTTTGAGTTCTTTTGAGGAAATAGCTTTTTGAAGAAGTTGCTACAGTAGCTAATGTTTTAATGGATATTTGATATATGTTAGAACTGAATCCAAGTGGATTTGTTATTTTGATTGCACTAATGCTGCTAATAAGAATTGTGTGAAGTTTTGTATGAAGGAAGTTTTCAAGTGTAGGGAGAGAAGAATGATGTAATGAGATGAAGTATGGACAAAAGCTCAAGCTTGGGAATGCTCATATCACCCCAAAAATATTCAAGGGGTACAAGCGTCAAACCTTGGAGATGCCCAAGGCATCCCATCTTCATCAAGAAAGCATCAGGTCATCTTTCTAGACGCTATATTTTTATTGCTTCATATATATGCTATCTATTGTGTTCTTGGAGCGTCTTTATTTTTGTTTTTAGTTTTCTTTTATTTTGTTTTCTGTAGCATATGGTTCGATCCCAGCATATTTGTTTTGGAGAATGGCACACTCCATTTTAATTGCATAGAACAGTCTAGTTTTCACTCTTATTGTTCTGCGAGTGTTCTCTTTTGCTAGTACTGCGTTTAACTCTTGGTTTTCCACTCGTATTTTGTTCAGAGCTTGTTAGTTTTCTTTACTTAGGTATGATTAGCTATCTGGTATTCATTGATTATTATCTATGAGAGTTGTTTCAAATAAGCTGATTGGTGTTGGAGACGAGTAAAATGTTTCATGTTTATAGTGATGCAAAAGAAAGCTTGTCTAGACTATGGCATAGACTTTGGCATGTCATGTTGAATGTTATTCTTATTATATGCTTCGTAGTTATTGTTGTAGGATGACTTGTCTCAAACAGCTGAGAGTGTTTAATGTGCCATTGAAAGAATCATGTATTTTTTCTATCATACAAAGCATAATATTATGGTATTCTCCTTTGATGCTTTATTGGGTTGACTCGGCACATGTTTACATCATGTTATGACTACAAACCAGTCACCTAAAGCCTATATGATCATTTAGTTTTTAAGTTGTAATATCACTTTATGCTTTGATTAATAATGTTTTGTCGCTATGCATGATTATGGCCATTATTGCTCTCTTAGTTAGTCGCTCCCAGTCTTTTGCTAGCCTTCGCCTGTACTGAGTATGAGCTCTACTCGTGCATCCAACAACCAAAAACCAAAGTTGTCAATTGTGTCCACCATACATACCTATATGTGGTATTTCACCGCCACTCTGAATTGCTTGTGTGCTACCTTTGAACCTTCAAACGTTATTACTTGTTTTGTGTTTTGTTTTAGCTCATGAGAAAGTATTGAATGTTTATTGTATTTTCATGACTTCATTCCATGACTAGCATGAATAATGTGTTGGTACTAAATATTGCAAAAAGAGCAAGGCAACTGGGTGCCCATCCCAAACAAAATATAAAATAAACAAATAAAGCTCCGCACATTATGTACTGGAGAGATCCTAAATAATGGTGTGCAATGAAGAACTACATGGATATGAAAGGATGATAGATCATTTGATGTCATTCGTTAACATATACATGCATACCTCTCAAAATATATTTTCAACTCCTCTATTGCATTCAAAATAAAAAGCTCTAGCACATGATTAATCTTGCTTTCCTCTGCGCAGAGTCTTTCTTTTAATTTTATGTTGAGTCTTCATCTTCTTGCTTTATGCACCAATTAAGAGAACATAGTTGTCATTCTAAGTATAATGTGCATAGTCCCAATATTTATTATTGATTGATTCATGATTATGATGTTGCTTGTTCTCAAATTACTTGTATCTAGTCACCCTTTGAACTTTCAAGGTGTCCTGGCATTTATGTTTTGCTACTTGATAAAGTACAGCTGAGTACCACTTTGCTATGTTTTCTCTATTCTTATAAACAAACAGTTGCTTTCAGTGCACAATTATTCATGATCCTTTGTTTGAGTTACTTTTCATATTGTAACATAGTTGCTAAGTTCTATTGTTATAATAAATTTTACAATATGTTTAGAGTACTTTGATCCCAGCTCACAATGCTTTTACAATAACTTGACCAAGATTGTGTTGGCTTCATGTCACCTCAAAAAATTATTTTTGTTATCACTTACCTACTCAAGGACGAGCATGAGTTAAGCTTGGGGACGCTGATACGTTGCAAACGTATCTATAATTTTTGATGCTTCATGCTTGTTTTACACCAATTTATATATGTTTTGTTTACACTTCATTGTACTTTTATACATTTTCCGGCACTAACCACAGTGTCAGTTCCCTGTTTTTTTGTTGTTTTGTATTTCAGAAAAGTTGTACAGGAAATATTCACGGAATTGGACGAAACAAAAGCTAAAGTTCCTATTTTACCGTAACGAAGACGGAGTCCAGAGGAGAGACGAAGAGGCTGAAAGGACACATATGCCGCCTAGAGGGGGCTGAATAAGCGGTTTAAAACTTTTACGAATATGACTTAACAAATGCGGAATAAAACTAGTTTTTAATTTATCAAGCACAAAACGTATATACCTAGGGTTCACCTATGTGCACCAAAAACTTATGGTAAGCAATACAAGTAACTATGTGATAGCAAGATATATAACGTCAAGCACGATGGCTATCACAATGTAAAGTGCATAAGTAAAGAGCTCGGGTATAGGAATAACCGAAGTGACGTGGAGACAACGATGTATCCCGAAGTTCACACTTTTGCGAGTGCTACTCTTCGTTGGAGCGGTGTGGAGGACAAGTCACTCCAAATGCACAAAGGTCACCGTATTATCCTCGAGAATTCCCACCAAAAGGGATGTCCTCGATCCACTATGGAACCTTAGGGTGGTCACCGAACCCGCACAAAGCTTGGGGCTATCTCCACAACTTAATTGGAGGCCTCAAGAACACCACTAAGCCACAAATCACAAAGCTTGAGGTAATCTCAAAAACTTAATTGGAGGCCCCCAAAACACCACAAAGACCACTAAGCCGTCTAGGTACCAAAGACCCAAGAGGAACAAGCTCCGGGAACAAGCTCCCGAAGTGTATGTCTCATGAACTTTCACCTCCACGTATTACCGCGGAAAGTTAAACCGATGCACCAAATGCAATGGCAAGAACACCACAAAGATGCTCAAGTCATTCTCTCTCGAATTCCAACAAAGCGACAAAAGCTATTGGGGGAATAAGAGAGGAAGAACAAATAGGAGGAGGAGCACCAAATTTCTCCAAGATCTAGATCTAGTGGATTTCCCTCACAAAGAGAGAATTTTGTTTGGTAAAGATGTAGATCTAGATCTGCTCTATCTTTTCCTCAAATATGAGCAAGAATCATGGAGAGATTAGAGTGAGAGGAAGCTTCTTAAGGTCAACAATAGAGTTGAGAGAGTAGGAGAAGCAACCACTCAATGGGGAAGAAGACCCCTTTTTATATGGGAGGAGGAGCACTAGCCGTTTGGAGAAAAGGTCTCCATTTTCGCACCCGGCCGGACCTTCCGGGCTTTGCCGCACCATTCCGGTCACCCGAACTTGTCCAGCCAGCCCCGGACCCATTCCAGCGACTAATCTGAGAGCCAGGACCATTTCGCCGGACTAGGGGCTGGCCGGACCACTTCGGCTGGCAGCGCACCGCACACCAAAAACGTCACCATTTTCACATTGGGACTCCGAATTTGATGGTCTTGGGCTCATTGGAATCACAACGAAAATCTCTACAAAATCATACAGGTAAACATCATAGTCCAACCACGGATTATAAGATCAAAAGGGGAAAGTTTAACCTATCTATAAGAGCTAAACTGGTAACACCTCCAATAAGGAAATTGCAACAACTTGAGTTAGAAAACTCGAATTTAGGTGAAAACAATTTAGTTGGAAATAGGATGAGAAGAGGTACCCCACAAAGAGTGAAAATATAACGAATAAGTGGGGTAGATTTTTTCATGCATTTAGAGGTGAAACCTCTCAAAACAAAGAACCAGGAAAAACTCCAATAACGAAAACACAACAAGCATTTTATGTGGAATCCGTTTTCGATGAACTAGAGATTGTGATGAGAATAAGCACAAGCTCTAAAAAACCATATGGATAAAATCCAAATAACAACCAAGAAAGATGATGCAATGATGCAAAGGTTTGAACTCTCTCCGAACGATACGATCAAGTTACTCACTCGAGAGCCCCTTGATAGTGCGGAAACTAACCTCTAACCCGGTCTCCCAACTAAACCACGAGACCGGTAAGAAAGAAACCCCACAAATAGTGAAAATATAAAGAATAAGTGGGGTAGATTTTTTCATGCATTTACATGTGAAACCTCTCAAAACGAAGAACCGGTAAAAACTCCAATATCAAAAACACAACAAGTATTTCATGTGGAATCCGTTTTCGATGAACTAGAGATTGTCATGAGAATAGGCACAAGCTCTAAAAAATCATATGGATAAGATCCAAATAACAACAAAGAAAGATGATGCAAGGATGCAAATACTTGAACTCTCTTAGAACGATACGATCAAGTTACTCACTCGAGAGCCCCTTGATATTGCGACAACTAACCTCTAACCCGGTCTCCCAACTAAACCACGAGACCGGTGATACGTCCAATTTGCATCACTATTTTATATCATAATTTGCTGTTATTCATTGATATATTTCATATTGGGACACAATACTTATGTTATTTCATCTATTTTGCATGTTTCATGATTATTTGGAGATCGCGCACCGGAGTCAGGATTCTGCTGGAAAAAGCACCGTCAGGATGCAATATTTCGGAAGATCAACTGTGGACGGAAATTTCACCAAAAATCCTTTTTTCCAGATGACGGAGAAGGCCAGAAGGGGGAGCCGAGAAGACCCAAGGTGGGGCCAGACCACAGGCCGGCGCGGCCCATGGCCTGGCCGCGCCACCTTGTGGTGTGGGGGCCCCACAGCCCCTTTCGCCTCCTTTTCTTCGCGAAACCCTTCGTCCCGAAAACCTAAGCCACGAGAGGGATCCTCACGAAGAGTTACGGCCGCCTCTGCGGGGCGGAGAACACCAGAGAGAAAAGAGCTGTCCGGCGGGCGAGGAATCCGCCGGGAAATTCCCTCCCGGAGGGGAAATCGACGCCATCGTCACCCGCCATCGAGCTGGACATCATCTCCATCACCATCATCATCATCTCCACCATCATCACCGCCGTCTCCACCGCTGGACATCGTCACCGCTGTAGCAATTTGGGTTTGATCTTGATTGTTTGATAGGGGAAACTCTCCCGGTACTGATTTCTACTTGTTATTGATGCTATTGAGTGAAACCATTGAACCAAGGTTTATGTTCAGATTGTTATTCATCATCATATCACCTCTGATCATGTTCCATATGATGTCTCGTGAGTAGTTCGTTTAGTTCTTGAGGACATGGGTGAAGTCTAAATGTTAGTAGTGAATTATGGTTGAGTAATATTCAATGTTATGATATTTAAGTTGTGGTGTCATTCTTCTAGTGGTGTCGTGTGAACGTCGACTACACGACACTTCACCTTTATGGGCCTAGGGGAATGCATCTTGTACTCGTTTGCCAATTGCGGGGTTGCCGGAGTGACGAAACCCGAGCCCCCGTTGGTATATCGATGCGAGGAGGGATCGCAGGATCTCGAGTTTAAGGTCTGTGGTTAGATTTATCTTAATTACTTTCTTGTAGTTGCGGATGCTTGCAAGGGGTATAATCACAAGTATGTATTAGTCCTAGGAAGGGCGGTACATTAGCATAGGTTCACCCACACAACACTTATCAAAACAATGAAGATTAATCAGCTGCATGTAGCGAAAGCACTAGACTAAAATCCCGTGTGTCCTCAAGAACGTTTGGTCATTATAAGTAAACAAATCGGCTTGTCCTTTGTGCTAAAAAGGATTGGGCCACTCGCTGCAATTATTTCTCTCGCATTTTACTTACTTGTACTTTATTCATCTGTTACATCAAAACCCCCTGAATACTTGTCTGTGAGCATTTACAGTGAATCCTTCATCGAAACTGCTTGTCAACACCTTCTGCTCCTCGTTGGGTTCGACACTCTTATTTATCGAAAGTACTACGATACACCCCCTATACTTGTGGGTCATCAAGACTATTTTCCGACGCCGTTGCCGGGGAGTGAAGCGCTATTGGTAAGTGGAATTGGTAAGGAAAACCTTTACTGTTTGTGCTGATTTTATTTCTGCCTGCTGTTATAAGTCATTATGGAGAGATCTTCTCTTCAATTTCTATTTGGGAAATCTACTACTACTGAAACGGTAGTGGATGAGGCGCCAGGTGAGGAAGTAATACCATATAAAATACCTATGAAAATCATTGAACGTGTTATGGATAACCACTATGAAGGGGATGGAACTGTCCATCCTGGTGATCATTTACTGTTTTTGCATGAATTATGCGGGTTATTCAAATGTGCAGGTATTACTATGAATGAAGTTAGAAAGAAACTATTCTCTATATCGTCTGTACGGTAAAGCGGCGCATTGGTATAAATTGTCTGAAGAATGGTGATTCTCTTGATTGGGAGGACATTGTGCCTTTATTTTATTCCAAATTTTATCCTCCAAGTGAAATTCACAAAGATCGGAACCGCATATATAATTTCTGGCCTCATGATGGAGAGAGTATTGCCCAAGCTTGGGGGAGATTGAAGTCTTTAATGCTCAAATGCCCCATTCATGAGCTTCCTGGTAATGTTATTATTGATAATTTCTATGCAAGACTTTCTTTTCAAGACAAGACCTTGCTTGATACTTCTTGTTCTGGATCATTTACGCGCAACAAAGAAGAGTTTAAAAGGGACCTTCTTGATCGGATCCAAGAAAATACTGAAGGTTGGGAGAACGACAAGGATAGAGAATTAGGTATAATTTATGATTATAAATGCATTGAAGCTTTTATGGATACTGATAAATTTCGTAATATGAGTGCTACATATGGTCTTGATTCTCAAGTTGCTGCAGATCTTTATAAAGCTTTTGCCTCTCATTATGAATTGCCTAAGAGGAATTTTGATAAGTATCATGAACCGTATAAAGATAAAATTGATTCATCTATTAATAAGTGTGTTGTAGTTGAAACTGCTGATCATGTTATTCCTGAAGCTTATATTGAAAAAACTCCTTTTCCTGCTAAAATGAAGGGGTACTCTGTTATAAATAGTGCGGTTCATAAAAGTGAAAAGAAACCTATAGAACCCGAAGAACAAATAAAAGTTGAACTCTTCATTGCAATAGTTAAAGATCTTGTGACTGAAAATGTAGAGGATGGTCATATTATTTTCTGTGAAGATGCTTCTAATATTGTATCACATCCTAATAAACCCAAACAAGTTAGTGTTCCTTATGAGCTTTACACGGAGACTATTATGGTTTATGTGATATTGGTGCAAGTGTTAGTGCTATTCCTTATGAGCTTTACACGGAGACTATGCACGAAATTGATTCTTGTGAACTTGAAGATATTGATGTGGTTATTCAGCTGGCTAATAGAGAAACTATTTCTCCAATTGGTATTATTCGAGATGTGGAAGTTCTATGTGGTAAGATTAAATATCCTGCTGACTTTTTGGTACTTGGTTCTGCTGCTAGTGATTATTGTCCTATCATTTTTGGTAGACCTTTTCTAAATACTTGTGGAGCTATTATCGATTGCAAGAAAGAGAAAATTTTGACTAAATTTGCTGGTGAATCTTATGAGTTTAACTTCTCTAAATTTACCAAAACTCCTTATAAAGCTGATTTGCCTAGTAATGATTTTAAAATGGAGCAAGTGTGCATCTATTGTTCTTGTTCCTAATAATCCTTTGCAGCAACATTTGGAGAATAGCGAGAGTGAAGTTTTTAGGAAAGAAAGAGATGAGCTTGAGGAGATTTTTCTTCGCCAACCTATTCTCAAGCATGATTTACCAGTGGAAGATTTGGGTACAACACCGCCACCAAAGGAAGATCCTGTTTTTAATTTAAAGCCTTTGCTCGATAATCTTAAATATGCTCATATTGATGATAAGAAAATATATCCTGTTATTATTAGTTCTAAGCTTACAGAGTTTGAAGAAGAAAGATTATTGCAAATATTGAAGAAACACCGAGGTGCTATTGGCTATACTCTTGATGACTTGAAGGGGATTTCTCCCTCTATTTGCCAACACGCATTAATATGGAAGATGATGCGAAGCCTGTTGTTGAACCTCAGCGTCGTCTAATTCCTAAGATGAAGGATGTGGTAAGAAATGAGGTATTACGACTTCTTGAAGCTGGTATTATATATCCTATTGCTTGATAGTAGATGGGTTAGTCCTGTGCATTGCGTTCCTAAGAAAGGAGGAATGACTGTTGTGCCTAATGATAATGATGAGCTCATACCTCAAAGAGTAGTTGTAGGGTATAGAATGTGCATTGATTATCGAAAAGTTAATAAAGTTACTAAGAAAGATCATTACCCTTTGCCTTTTATTGATCAAATGTTAGAAAGGTTATCTAAAAATACTCATTTTTGCTTTCTTGATGGTTATTCTGGGTTTTCGCAAATTGCTGTTAAAACTAAAGATCAAGAGAAAACCACTTTTACTTGTCCCTATGGAACTTATGCTTATAGGCGTATGCCTTTTGGTTTATGTAATGCTCCTGCTACTTTTCAAAGATGCATGTCTGCTATTTTTCATGGCTTTTGTGAGAGTATTGTGGAAGTATTCATGGATGATTTTTCCGTCTATGGGAATTCTTTTGATAGTTGCTTGCGAAACCTTGATAAAGTTTTGCAGAGATGTGAAGAAACTAACCTTGTTCTTAATTGGGAGAAATGCCACTTTATGGTTAATGAAGGAATTGTATTGGGACATAAAATTTCTGAGAGAGGTATTGAAGTTGATAGAGCTAAAGTCGAAGCAATTGAGAAGATGCCCTATCCGAGGGATGTTAAAGGTATTCGTAGTGTTCTTGGTCATGCTGGGTTTTATAGGAGATTTATTAAAGATTTCTCCAAGATTTCAAAGCCTCTTACTAATCTTCTTCAAAAAGATGTACCTTTTGTTTTTGATGATGATTGTAAGGAAGCTTTTGAAACCCTAAAGAAAGCCTTAACAACTGCTCCTGTAGTTGAACCTCCTGATTGGAACTTACCATTTGAAATTATGTGTGATGCTAGTGATTTTGCTGTAGGCGCTGTTCTTGGACAACGGGTAGATAAGAAATTGAATGTTATTCATTATGCTAGTAAAACTCTTGATGTCTGCTCAAAGAAATTATGCTACTACCGAAAAAGAATTGTTAGCTGTAGTCTTTGCTTGTGATAAATTTAGATCTTATATTGTTGATTCAAAAGTTACAATTCATACCGATCATGCTTGCAATTAGATACCTTATGACAAAGAAAGATGCTAAGCCGAGGCTTATTAGATGGGTACTTCTTTTGCAAGAATTTGATTTACATATTGTAGATAGGAAAGGTGCTGATAATCCAGTTGCTGATAATTTGTCTAGATTGGAAAATATTGCTTATGATCCTGTTCCTGTTAATGATAGTTTTCCGAATGAAAAATTGGCTGTAATAAAGGTGAGCTCGCGAGACAGTCCTTGGTATGTCGATTATGCTAACTTTATTGTTTCCAAGTACTTGCCTCCAACCTTTTCAGCTCAGCAGAGGAGGAAATTCTTTTATGACTTGAGGCATTATTTCGGGATGACCCACACTTATATAAAGAAGGAGTGGATGGTATTCTGCGAAGGTGTGTTCCCGAATATGAACAACAAGAGATATTGAGTAAATGTCATGGTAGTGCTTATGGAGGACATCACGCTGGAGATAGAACCGCGCAAAAGGTTCTACAATCAGGTTTTTATTGGCCAACTCTCTTCAAAATGCAAGGAAGTTTATTTTATCTTGTGATGAATGTCAAATGGTTGGTAATATCTCCAGACGCAATGAAATGCGTATGAATTATACTCTTGTTATTGAACCGTTTGATTGTTGGGGATTTGACTTCATGGGACCTTTTCCCTCTTCAGAAGGTAACACTCATATACTTGTTGCTGTTGATTATGTTACTAAATGGGTGGAAGCCATACCTACAAAAAGTGCTGATGGTGAGACCTCTTTAAAAATGCTTTTAGATATTATTTTTCCTAGATTTGGAGTACCTAGATATATTATGACTGATGGAGGTTCTCATTTTATTCATGGAGGTTTTAGAAAGACTCTTGCTAGGTATGGTATTAATCATAGAATTGCTTCCGCTTATCACCCTCAAACTAGTGGTCAAGTAGAATTATCAAATAGGGAGATTAAATCTATTTTGGGAAAGACCGTTAATAAATCTAGAAAGAATTGGGCTAGTAAATTGAAGGAAGCACTATGGGCTTATAGAACTGCTTATAAAAACCCCATGGGAATGTCACCTTATAAAATGGTTTACGGAAAAGCTTGTCATTTACCTTTAGAACTAGAACACAAAGCTTATTGAGTCGTTAGAGAATTAAATAAAGATCCTAAACTTGCCGGTAATAAGAGGTTGCTACAATTAAGTTCTCTAGATGAATGGAGAAGTGAAGCTTATGAAAATGCTAAACTCTTCAAAGAGAAAGTTAAGAAATGGCATGATAGAAGGATCATCAAAAGAGAGTTTAATATTGGGGATAAAGTCCTATTGTATCGGTCTCGTCTCAGACTCTTTGCAGGAAATTACTCTCGAAATGGGAAGGACCATATGTTGTTGAGGAGGTGTATCGTTCGAGAGCAATTAAAATTAGCTCTCTCCAAGGCAATGCTACGCAAGTGGTGAATGGACAAAGACTCACGCATTATATCTCGGGTGATTCTTATAATGTTGATGTTGATATTATTCAAGTGGAAACACCGGAGGCTTTCATCAAAGGACAAATTGACGATCCGCCGTAACTCGACTTTGAATAGGTAACAGTACTGGTAATGAAAATTTCGCAATTTACTTTCCGAACAATATTTTTGCTGTTTTTGGAAAATATGAAAAATTACGAGATCGAAACGGAGTGGAGGAGACGCACAAGGGCGTGCCCCCATAGGCCGGCGCGGGCCCCAGCCTGGCCGCGCCGACCTATGAGGACACCGCCTCGTCGCCTCTTTCCGACTCTGGTTCGACCTGGTACTTTCCGTTTGTTCCGAATTTTTTTATTATATAATCCCCCGGACCCCTGGAGGTCCGTATATCGTTTTCTCGACGTGTTTTGTTTCGAGTCTGTTTCGCTGGGATTTGTCTTTGATTTAGGAGCACCATGGTCTCCCACAACAAGGACAAGGAGCCTTCGGAGGAAGGTATGCAAGACCCCGAGTTGAAGGAAGAAGTGAAGGAGGATGAAGAGGAAGTCGAAGAAGTTCCGCAAGTGCACCCGCGCACCACCATTGCAAGCATCGGAGTGGTGTCAAACCCGTTCAACGCCAAGAAGAGCGCACGGATTAGAACCGGAGGAGGATTTCCACGTCATTACCTAGCTCCAAGGACATCTTCTTCAGGCATTCACCATCCCTTCCGCAATCTAATCTACAATAATCAAATTGAAAGGACTCCCAAGGCAGCGTTGCCTAGCAATTGGGATATAGATCGTTCTAACAATGCAGGAAGGACGAAGCCTCGAAGCTGAAGGTCGGGGAAATAACTCCAAGAATTGGGACTCGCCGTCGGACATACTTCTTAATCGCGTCGAGCACAATTCGGAGATGATCCGCAACCTCATGTACAAGATTGACGAGCTTCAGGAGCTTGTGGATAAGCTTGTGAGGAATTCATCACCACCATCGCCAAAGGATTGATTCATCATCGGTATTGGCATCCCCTTGGTTTGTTTCAAGCTTGGGGGAGTGCCGCGGTATCACATCATCACTACCTTTTACTTTTTACTATCAAGTAGTGTCATATCATGAGTAGGGAAGTTATCGTATAAGATGGGTTGCAGTGTGGAAGTATCTCTCCTTTAGTTTGTCTATGTATCCCTTGGTGTGAGTTATCGTTATGGAATATTAATGAGAAGTCTTATCATTTACATATTGCACACCTTATTTTAGTTTGCAATTTCTACTATATGATTGATCTTGATTTTAGTATTGGTACCACTTTGGGAGCATTGAGTAAATCTATTTGGTTTTGGCAAACTTAGCAATGGTCAATAGTAACAACACTTTGAGTTCAAGAAGAATAGAGGAAATACATGTAGAAGATGTTATTATCTTTCTTATCAGTCCTTAGCTTGGTATTTTGAAGTTAAAAATGTTTGTGCTTACAAGTAAGATGCATGATTGTTTCTATCACATGTATATTTGTTTGTTTCCCTCAACTCTTATGCTTGCTATTTAACCTTGCTAGCCAAAGACCTGTACTGAGAGGGAATACTTCTCGTGCATCCAAACTCGAACCCAAACCTATGCCATTTGTGTCCACCATATCTACCTACTGCATGGTATTTTCTGCCATTCCAAGTAAATACTTCATGTGCTACCTTTAAACAATTCAAAACTTATTACTCTTTATTTGTGTCAATGTTTTATAGCTCATGAGGAAGTATGTGGTGTTTTATCTTTCGAGTCTTGTTAGGCAGCCTCCACTAATGGACTAGTGGCTTCATCCACTTATCCTATAATTTTGCAATAAGAGTCGGCAACGGGGTTCCCAGCCCCAATTAATCAACTTTCATTAATAATTCTCTTCACATGTTTTGCCCCGATTCATCGAGTAAGCAACTTAATTTTGCAATAGACACTCCTCCATGGTATGAGATTGTTGGAAGGCACCCGAGGATTCGGTTAGCCATGGCTTGTGTAAGCAAAGGTTGGGGGAGTTTCATCCTTAAATAAACTAAAGTACATGTGTAAACAAAAGAGAAGAGGGATGATCTACCTTGCTGGTAGAGATAACGTCCTTCATGGGAGCCGCTCTTTGGAGGTCTGTTTGGCAAAGGGGTTAGAGTACCCGCTACCAGTCGTTGACAACGACAAACACCTCTCAAAACTTTACTTTTATTCTCTTTATATGATTTCAAAACTGAAAAAGCTCTAGCACATGATTTAATCCCTGCTTCCCTCTGCGAAGGGCCTGTCTTTTACTTTATGTCGAGTCAGTAAACCTATTTCCCTGCATCTCAAGCAAGCATTTGAGTTGCTGTGATCGAACTATTATATTGTGATTTGCTTCATCATGTCTTTACTCTTTCTTGTTTAGTACAAGTTTTACCTGAATGAATATAGCTTTGAAAGTCATCAATGATTACTATGATTTAGTATGCAAGTTTACCATAAGCTTTAATATGAGAGCGCTGCTCAATAGATAAATATAATCTGTTAAATGTTCTCTGACCAAGAACAAAGTTTGCCATCACCAATTATGATTCCTTATGCACCTTTATTTGTGATTACCTTATACTTGTTTCAAGTTGGGTTATATGAGGAAGTTGTTTACTATAATGTCTTGTGTGAATGAATATGATGCTTCTTGTCCGTATTTTATTTATCGACTCTTCACTCCATAAACATGTGGTCCTGTTTACCGAGTTCAGTTTCGCCTGGGGACAAGCGAAGTCTAAGCTTGGGGGAGTTGATACGTCCAATTTGCATCACTATTTTATATCATAATTTGCTCGTTATTCATTGATATATTTCATATTGGGACACAATACTTATGTTATTTCATCTATTTTGCATGTTTCATGATTATTTGGAGATCGCGCACCGGAGTCGGGATTCTGCTGGAAAAAGCACCGTCGGGATGCAATATTTCGGAAGATCAACTCGTGGAAGGAAATTTCACCAAAAATCCTATTTTTCCGGATGACGGAGAAGGCCGAAGGGGGAGCCGAGAAGACCCAAGGTGGGGCCGGACCACGGGCCGGCGCGGCCCATGGCTCGGCCGCGCCACCTTGTGGTGTGGGGGCCCACAGCCCCTTTCGCCTCCTTTTCTTCGCGAAACCCTTCGTCCCGAAAACCTAAGCCACAGAGGGATCCTCACGAAGAGTTACAGCCGCCTCTGCGGGGCGGAGAACACCAGAGAGAAAAGAGCTCTCCGGCGGGCAGAATCCGCCGGGGAAATTCCCTCCCGGAGGGGGAAATCGACGCCATCGTCACCGCCATCGAGCTGGACATCATCTCCATCACCATCATCATCATCTCCACCATCATCACCGCCGTCTCCACCGCTGGACATCGTCACCGCTGTAGCAATTTGGGTTTGATCTTGATTGTTTGATAGGGGAAACTCTCCCAGTATCGATTTCTACTTGTTATTGATGCTATTGAGTGAAACCATTGAACCAAGGTTTATGTTCAGATTGTTATTCATCATCATATCACCTCTGATCATGTTCCATATGATGTCTCGTGAGTAGTTCGTTTAGTTCTTGAGGACATGGGTGAAGTCTAAATGTTAGTAGTGAATTATGGTTGAGTAATATTCAATGTTATGATATTTAAGTTGTGGTGTCATTCTTCTAGTGGTGTCGTGTGAACGTCGACTACACGACACTTCACCTTTATGGGCCTAGGGGAATGCATCTTGTACTCGTTTGCCAATTGCGGGGTTGCCGGAGTGACGAAACCCGAGCCCCCGTTGGTATATCGATGCGGGAGGGATCGCAGGATCTCGCAGTTTAAGGCTGTGGTTAGATTTATCTTAATTACTTTCTTGTAGTTGCGGATGCTTGCAAGGGGTATAATCACAAGTATGTATTAGTCCTAGGAAGGGCGGTACATTAGCATAGGTTCACCCACACAACACTTATCAAAACAATGAAGATTAATCAGTCCGCATGTAGCGAAAGCACTAGACTAAAATCCCGTGTGTCCTCAAGAACGTTTGGTCATTATAAGTAAACAAACCGGCTTGTCCTTTGTGCTAAAAAGGATTGGGCCACTCGCTGCAATTATTTCTCTCGCATTTTACTTACTTGTACTTTATTCATCTGTTACATCAAAACCCCCGAATACTTGTCTGTGAGCATTTACAGTGAATCCTTCATCGAAACTGCTTGTCAACACCTTCTGCTCCTCGTTGGGTTCGACACTCTTATTTATCGAAAGTACTACGATACACCCCCTATACTTGTGGGTCATCAACCGGTAAGAAAGAGACCCCACAAAGAGTGAAAATATAATGAATAAGTGGGGTAGAATTTTTCATGCATTTAGAGGTGAAACCTCACAAAACGAAGAACCGGGAAAAACTCCAATATCGAAAACACAACAAGTATTTCATGTGGAATCCATTTTCGATGAACTAGAGATTGTCATGAGAATAAGCACAAGCTCTAAAAAAACATATGGATAAGATCCAAATAACAACCAAGAAAGATGATACAAGGATGCAAAGGTTTGAACTCTCTCCGAACGATACGATCAAGTTACTCACTCGAGAGCCCCTTGATAGTGCGGCAACTAACCTAACCTTGCACATTCCACTTGAGATCGGTGATGCTGATCTTGACCGCAACAACATGGAACACCTTTCTTGATGGTGCTTGCTTGATGAAGTCAAGCTAATTGCTCCCCCATACTCCACAATGGGAGAGCTTCTTCTTCGACGCATCTTCACATATCTATGATCACCATATGAAAGGCAAGCTTCAAGCATATGATCTCTTCGAGTTGGCTCATCTTGAACTTGCACTTTATTTCTTCTTATTGCAACCTTGAAGCCAACATATGGTACGCGCGTTGCCTATGGATAACTCCTACAATTATAACTCAGTGCAAACATTAGTCCATAGGGATTGTCATTAATTACCAAAACCACACATGGGAGCTCCATGCACTTTCAGAGGCGCCACAGGGCGGCCACACCAGGCCATGGCGCGGCCCAAGCCCTGGCCGCACCATGGGGTGGTGTGCCCCCCCCCCCGGCGTCCACCGACCTCTCCCTTCCACCTATTTATTCACGATCTCAGAAAAAACCTAAATACTCGAGCCTCCATCCACGAAAAGTTCCGTCGCGGCTGCCATCGCTGATCCTAGCTCGGGATGGTTCTGAAGCTCTTCCCGGCATCCTGCCGGAGAGGGAGGTCATCACCGGAGGCCTCTACATCGCCATGCCCACCTCCGAAGTGATGCGTGACTAGTTCATCTCTGGACTACGGGTCCATAGCAGTAGCTAGATGGTTGTTTTCTCCAATTTATGCTTCATGTTTAGATCTTGTGAGCCGACTATCATGATCAAGATCATCTTTATGTACTGCTACATGTTTTGTTTGCTGGGTTCCGATGAATATTGAATACTATGTTGAGATCGATTATATACTTGCCATATGTTAGTTGTGATCTTGCACGCTCTCCGTTGCTAGTAGATGCTTTGGCCAAGTAAATGCTTGTAACTCCAAGAGGGAGTATTTATGCTCGATAGTGGGTCATGCCTCTAGTAATCTGGAAGAGTGACAATAACTTCTAAGATTATAGATGTGTCGTTGCTACCAGGGAGAAAACAACAATGTTTTGTCTAATGATAATTCTATTATTTACTTTACACACATTGCTTAATGCGATAATCTGTTGCTTGTAACTTAATACTGGAAGAGGTTCGGATGATAACCTGAAGGTGGATTATTAGTCATAGACGCAGTTGGATTATGATCGATGTATTATGTTGTAATGCCTAAACAAATGTCATTGTAATCATGTTATCATGTATGGTCTTTATTCTATCAATTGCCCAGTTGTAATTTGTTCACCTAGGATGCTATTTATCTTTATGGAGAGACACCTCTAGTGAACTGTGGACCCCAGTCATTTTTTTACATTGATAGAATCATCATGTTCTGTTTACTAACTGCAAACACTGTTCTCTTTAATTTCACTGCAAACAAACATCTCTTTCCATACTATACGGTTAATCCTTTGTTTTCAGCAAAACTGGAAAGATTTACAACATCACTATAAGTTGGGGCAAAGTATTTTGATTGTGTTGTGTGCAGGTTCCACGTTGTTGCTGACGCAACACCTTTAGAAGTCACGCCTTTCTCATACTGGTCGATTAAACCTTGGTTTCTTACGGAGGGAAAAATTTCTACTGTGCTCATCATACCTTCCTCTTGGGGTTCCCCAACAGTGTGCAATCTGCGCTCATCAGTAGGCAACGGGTTTTAGACTTCCATGCCAATGACGCGTCGGGCCCACCACTCATCGCCTCGTTTCTTGCTATGTCCGGCGTGCTCGGAGCGTCCCCTGTGAACCGGGGACGGGGTCAGGGCGCCGGACACCGTATTAGGCCCCGCCGGACAGAAAGAGCCTTTGGGGCGCGCGACTGGGAATGAAAAATGCCAACGCGCCCCAAAAACCTTTGGGGGACGTTTTGGGGACGCAGCTGGAGATGCTCTAAAGGTAAGGGCTTAGTGAAAATATCAACAAGCTGATCCTTAGACGAAATAAACTTAATCTGAAGTAGCTTCTGTACAACATATTCGTTCACAAAGTGATAGTTAACTTTCTATATGTTTCGTCCGAGCATAAAATACTGGATTGAATGATATGTATGTAGCACCGATATTATCACACCAAAGGATAGGAAGCTGGTCTTGAGAGATCTTCAACTCTATAAGTAAAGAGTGCACCCAAATAATCTCATGACAAGTGCTTTGTACTTAGCATCAATACTACTCCGAGACATTGTAGGTTGCCTGCGAGCTTGCTAGGTGATTAAATTAGAACCAAAGAACACAACATATCCCTCTATAGATCGCCGATCATCAGGACAACCAACCCAATTTGCATCCGAAAAGGCGGAGAGCATGCCAGAGGGCGCTAGCTGAATATGCAGCCCATAAGGCATAATACTGTGAATGTAGCACAATATGCGCTTAACAAATGACCAATGATGATCGCATGGTGAATGAAAACACGTGACTAACTGCATGCAAAAGATGCGTCTGGTCAAGTGATGATCAGGTATTGCAGACCACTCACAATGCCACGGTACTCACAGTGTCCAGTGAAGAGATCATGGGGAACCACAATGTACCTGATCAGGGCATTATGGCTATCCACATTGGATACGAGTGTAAGCTCATCTTTAGTGGCATCGTTTAAATGAAATTTCGAAGCATCGGGTTGATATTTTTGGAAAACTCGTTTGGTGGTATCATTTTACGGCGCGTTCGTTTCCAGCCGCTTCCCTCAACGAGTAGCATGAACAATAAAATACAACAAATATTAAGGTTTTCATCTAAATTTCATTTTATGTTACAAAGTTGAATGAAAACGACTAAGTTCGATCTAAAACCTAGCCTACTCGCCGTCTTTCGAGGCGGTCGATGAATTAGCTTCGCTATCGTTCCCCTTCCTCCTCTCGTTCTCCGGCTCTCGTTGCTTCATGCGAAACGCATAACCCTATGTTTGACGTTCTTGCGCCTCATTGAGGATCCTCTGCCGCTCGGCCGCCAGGAAGAGGTGCCCCCTCCTTAATAGGCGCCCGTTCAACGGAGATTCCGACGTTGCACCACCATGTGGCCTTGAACTCCTCCTATCAAGCGTGAGATTCGTCTTGGAGCTTCTTCAACGACTCGTAGGACTCGATGATGACCTTCTGCTCCGCTGACTTCTCCTCTGAATCTGTCCCTCCGCTCTAGTCCTCTAGGCCGTCGTCATCTGACTCCTCCTCCACCTCATCTACCGCTGCCTCGGTCGACGCATCAACTTCAACCATGAGCTCCAAGTTGAGGATGGAAAACTCCTCCTTGTCGGCCTCGTCGAGCTCGGGCTTGAGTGGCGGCTATGCAGGTTCTTCCGCCGGTGGAGGCGGAGGTGCAGGTGCAAAACGGTTGTTGTGACCCTGCATGGAGTAGGTCGTTGCATGGCGGCATAGCATTTTAGTTTAGGTGGAGGGAAGGTCTTGTGCTACGGTGGCGACTGTTGTGGCGATTGAGAAGAATGGCAGGTATATAGGCGGAGGAAACACATGAGCAACATAGAAGGGAGGAAGGAGTGTTGTGGCATTAACACCGCCACGACGCGTGTAAAAGGCGCATCAACGATGGGACGTCTCGCCTGCCTCCTCCTCGAAAACCGTCGATGACATGGTTGGTCCGCAAATTGCCACATCGTCATCGTCTTGCGCACGTTACGCCCGCAAGGATCCCTATGCAGCGGGGACGACCTTAGGCCGCCGAACGTGGTATTGAGTCGCCCCGGACCGAAAAAGCCTTTGGGGCGCGCGGCTGGCGCGGTTATCTGTCTGGCATGCCCCAAATGCCTTTGGAGGATGCTTTTTGGGACCCCTTAAGTCGTTGAGCATGGCCTCAGATCCAAGATTATTTTCCAGAATGGTTTATTTCGTCTTTTATGTTAGATGTGAGATTTAGATTTTTCGGCTCGGTGACCTGCAGCTAGGGTTCATCAATAGCAGCCCTTCGAGGTTGGGATGGGTGCAGGTGATGGCTCCTTGGAAATATCCTTTCAATAAGCGCGATGGCACTCAGCTCTGGCCTCCTAGCCCCACTCGCTCGGTGGCGGATGGACGTGTGGGGTATGCGGATCTGATGCTTTGGGGAAAGTTCTGCTTGCGCAACCTGTGGAGATCATCAATGGTAATGAACCTGCGTTGCCGTTACCAGCAGCCTCTGGGGTCACTCCACGGCACAGGAGCTGCCTTAGTCCTTTTTCCTCCCTTGGAGGATCTTCGGGTGCTTTATCGTGGGGCTCTTCGTTGATTCTTCTCCAAGTGGCTTTGTCCCAGAGAGGACGTCAACGACCATGACATCAGAGGGTGGTCATGGACTCGATGGCGTTTCATTTGACCATGTGCGGATCCTTGGCATAAAATATGTATTTTTTCTATTAAGGTCCTCTATGTAATTTAAACTGTTTAATGCAACTCTAGACCCTTCGGTCATTCCCTTGTTCATAAAAAACTCAGTCATGTACCGTATGATACCCACTTGCATACGCACCCCGCGACGCTAACACGAAGTTCACCTGTCTGTGCCACGTCGGTGAAACACCGAGGTGGCTACGTCTGACGCACCGGTGGAGGCCCCAAGGATCGTCTGCTAGCGGCCGAGAAGCCCATCAATGATGGGTAGTCCTATACACCGACCAGGTCGGTGCTTACCAAGCATCCCAGACCTTGGTCGGGTATAGGGCCCGACCCAATTCCGTTTTTTTCTATTTCTTTTCGTTTTCTGTTTATTCTTTTCCTTTATTTATTTATTTATTTATTTGTTTCTTTTCTTTTCCTTTTCTTTTGTTTTATTTTTCAAATTCAAAAAAGTTTAAATTTAAATATTGTTCAAAATTGTTAAATGTAAAAAATGTCCAATTGTTCAAAAAAAATATTTTTAAAACATTGTTCTATCTCAAAAAAAATGTTCAAATATTGAAAATGTTCAATCTAAAAACTATTCAAATTTTAAAAAAATCAGATTTTTGAAAAATGTTCATAATGAAAAATTGTTCAATCTTCAAAAATGTTCAATCTATAAAAAAAATTAAAATTTGAAAAATATCAAAATTTGAAAAGTGTTCATTTTTCAAAAATGTTGAATCTCAAAAATGTTGAAATTTTGGAGTTTCTTTAATAATTGTCCATATTCTTGAAATTTTTTGCTTTTGAGAAAATTGTCAGATTTTACAAAACGAAAAAAAGCAACAAAAATGAAAAAAGAAAAATACTATAAAGCAGCTGGGCCGGCCCAACATGCAACCTAGGGTATGCGGTGGGTCGCATGTAGGACCGCCCGTCAATGATACGCTAGATGCAGCAGTGGAAGACGGCGACCGTTTCGCGGCGATCCCACTACGACCAATGTGTTTCATTGGCAAAATTGGTCACAAAAACCTTGATGTTGATCCAAAAAAAAGGAGAGAGACTGGCATGGAATGCATTTGGTTTCTTGGAGGCGTAATTTCGTGCCGATTTCAGAATAGCCTATCGCCCTAGCTACTTATGGAAAACTGTGTGATGGACTGCCCCTCTATGATCAGGAACCAAAGACCTTGCAACACTTGCTGCTTGGTTGCGTGGTAGCGCGGGAGGAGTGGACGCCGACCTGTTGGAGTGGTGGACTTCCCGGCCTTGCCCGGCAGCCCATGCGGAACATGTTGAATGCCATCATTTTGGTGTTCTGGTTTATCTGAAGGCACCGGAAAGATGTGGTGTTCAGCGGCTCGGTGGCTTCACAGTCCACCATTAGGGATAAGGTGCGTGAGGAGTTCGATAGGTGGCGGCTCGCCAAGCTCTTATGTGACACGCTCTTTGTATTTCTTGATCCGAGTCTTGTACCGTGGCAGCACAAAGAGTAGGCATGTGTGGGGAGCTGCCGCTTGTGGGTAGCGACAACTTTGCCTTCTTTGACACCCGATTGGTACATTTTCCATGGTTTATTCTCGAAAAAAAAACTCTGCGACGGACCACGCTTTGCCTACACGAGACGCACCAGGGTGTCAAAGAAGGGTGGGACTCGCGCCCTGTATTTGTCTGACGCGTAGATTGGCGTATGAAC
Source organism: Lolium rigidum (assembly GCF_022539505.1). NCBI lineage: Eukaryota > Viridiplantae > Streptophyta > Magnoliopsida > Poales > Poaceae > Lolium > Lolium rigidum. The sequence goes on along the minus strand of NC_061514.1, from coordinate 82,609,234 downwards.
AACCAGAATCCAGAACAGATGGGATCGAACGTACTACTACCTAAAGCTAGCACGAGCAAGCTGACTAGCTGAGCTCCATCAAATCCATGTGGGAGGTCTGAGTGAGACGCGTGAGATCACAGATCCGCCTTTTAGTTTTACAGTGCATTGCAGATCACTACTCGCACAAATCACCGAAACCATGACGGCAACTGGGCAAGGCAAACTGCTAGACGCTAAAGCCATTTTAGGATATATGCACATTACACACAGGCCATCTGCGCCCGCCTCGTTTCTCTCTTGTCGGCCAACCCACTTTGTACAAGTTTTAGAGCAATTTCAGGAAATGTGAAGCTCGCAGATCTTGCTCTCTCTATGTCCTGCTAATGGGACGGCACAAGCGCCGCGACCACCTCGCGGAGAGCATGAGCCGTGTCGCCGTAGCACGCCTGCATCAGTGTCACGCTTCTGTCCTTCACCGCATTGTCCAGCTGCCATTATATTTGCGCATCTTAATTCAGTTAGCATCAAACATATTCTGCTAATTTCCCAGATTGGTTGCCAGATAGGGTTTTTTGTATACATTAAAGAACACCAAATAACAGTTTGCAAAAGTTGACCAGAGAGGCAAAGACTAATCTGAATAAAAAATGCAGTGCCAGACACCAAAGAAGACCAAGCGCACTGGAGCTACTCTATTAGTACTTTTAGATAAAGCCCAGTCCTGAGCCATAACAACTTCCGATAGAACAAAAGAGAATAAAAAGGTGAAAATGACTTGCTTAAGGGGGAACGGGTATATAACTAGAATAGTCCATATAGCCTGCTGCAAGACGAACTGAACCACTTACTCTATTACTATCTTACGAAAATGTTGAGCTGGAGGAGCAATCAAAACTTTAAATAATGTCTTATGATGGAATTGCACATTAAGTTTACTTGAGATATTGAAAATTTTATAAAATCTGGTTATCAAGGGCAGTAATGGACTGTGATAACCTGTGTATGTAATATTCGTCATGTGAATTTTGCAATACAACAAGGCAAGCTTTGAGCCAAAGTGTTTCTAGCAAGGGGAAGAAAACAATCATCACCTCGTCCATGAAGTAGAAGAACTTGTTGGCTAGCCCGGTGAGTGTCTTCTTGTGCTCATCACTCTCGCAGGAGGAGATCACACGGCTGAGGTCAATATACAAGAAGGTGGCCTTCAGCCGGAGATCCCTCTCAACTAGGTCCCACGAGTCTTCATCATCATCAATCAACAAATCCTCCTCCATCGAGAAGAGCTCAACAGCACAGTTCTTGATCCTGCAAACAGATCCCTTCAGCTCAACACCATAATCTGAATCCATTGCTTTGGTTTGCTTTCTCTTATCCCGGTTTCTGTACGGGAAAGAACAAAACGATATCAGTTTATAGAGTGGGTATCTATCAATTTATACAGTGGGTAGTGTTGTGGGAGGAGAGGTCACATAGAGGAGAGAGGAAACTGATTCTTGGACATTAAGGAAGCAACAGGTGTCACCGAGTGCATGAGAAAAAACAAACCCAGGTTGGTCAATAAGAAGATAGAAGATGGTCAGGGGTGACGCGCTAGAAACACTGAAAAAAGGAGGACACGTTCAGGTAACGGGTGCCTTGCAGCCTTGCAGGGTTGGAGAGCAAGGAAAGTGGCAGCATAGGAAGCCATAGGAAATTGCTGACAGGGAAAATTTATGAGGTAGTCATATACTAGACTCTTGCAACCATAAGTCTCCTCTCTTCTTTTTCCAAAGCAAGCAGAAATAATAATTCAATAGGAGAACTCTTACCCCTTTTCTCATTTAAACAAAAAGCTTATTTAACAGTTTGCAGGGAGAAAATAATATTCAGTGGGCAGGCAGCAGCAATGCAGCATAGATAAAAAAAATCTTAGGAGTCAACTAAGAGATTATCTATGAACACCCATAGTTATACAACAACTAATTCAGTATCCGGGCTTTCATTATTATGAGAGTTCACATTTGAATATTTGAAGAATATGCCAGTTCTATTCTGTTCGCTCTTCTAATGAAAGAAAAGTGTGCATTCTCGTGTGTTCCTGATAAATAAATAGAGAATGTCCAAAAACTAACGCATGCTTCATAGTTGTGCTCTTCTGCTATAGCTAAGTACAACCTTATTAAGTTCCATTTTTTAGGTAATGATATCATTATAAAGCTAAAGCTCAGTATATGAAATTTCGATGGAAAGCTATCCCCCCAAAAAAAATTCCAACAGTAGTTTTAGATAATTATGCGCATCTTCAGATGAAGAAGCAAAGTTTTTTCGTCCATTATGTAAAAAAAAATTAAATCAGTCTTATGCACGCAGCCTATATATACTTCTGTGGCTATTACAAGTGTAACTGCTAAAAGCTTTCTTTTTCAAAAAACAAACAGCTAAAAGCTTTCGACTATCAGTTACTACTAGTAGTAGTTAAGAAAGCCTAGTAAGCATGCCAAACAGTGCCTTGTCATAGATTGTATTCACTTTGACCTCAAAATTGGCTTATAACCATCACTGAACTATCAGTTCAAGCTGGCTTCTTTTTCTCTCCTATCCACTCCCCATAACTTTCAGAAATGTATGATCTGGTGGTCAAGAAAATTCTGAATTCCTCACAAGGATAATAATTATGAATTACATATGCTCATTTAGAAGCTGAGTTGTGGGTCCTGGGCATTTTTCAGTCGCTGTTCAAGTCTTAAAAATAGGACATAGGATGGGGACAGGCAACGATAACAACTGATTGAAACAACTTCCGAAAACGAAAGCTGAGGGGGCCAAATGCGGTTTTCTCCTCCCTTTTCCTCTTTGCCTCCATAGATGGGTTTACCTTCTTAAATATCTATACCGGAAGAGATAAAGATTGGTTTCTAGGAATCTCCTAATTGGGAGCTTTGACATGTTTAATACCTTATAATGAATTTACAAGCAGATGGTTGTACCAGGTTTCACCAAGCTGCAGTAAAGTAGTGCCACCGAAAAAAAAAATGGAGAACAACGGAAACATGACAAATAAAGAGAACAGGACAGATATTTCCTCCATCAACTTGCAGAGATGGAAAGAAATCCACGGAACCAAGGAGGAATTTAGGAGCATCGTGTACGGCCCATCAGCGTTATTTATTTACTTCTAATCCTCATTGGGGTGTTCCCTACTTCATCGTCGAAAGACATTTTGACTCAATTAAGGAACGCCGATGCAAAACTGAAGTGCAGCATTGTGGCTGGCGTTCAGAGTTCAGAGAACAAGCATGCATTTTGCATCGGGACTGAACTATACAATAGAGAGGGGATTAAAGTACTGCGGCAGTTAAAAAGGACAAGAAACGGCCAAGGACAATCATTTTCCCATGCTACGCTGATCAAAGCCCAGAATGTAGAGATGCGATCCGAATCAGCTGCTCCTGAACTGAATCCAAGAATCAAAGGGGGGCGGGAAAGAGCAGAGCAATCTCAGATGCCCCCTACATTACCGATCCACACTGCATCCCAAATCCGATCCGATGTTCAATCCTCGGTAATTTCTCGACACCGCCACTAAACCGTGAGGTGTGATGCTTTCTGGTATGACATGAATGGATCAAAAGGGGTATCCAAGGGAATCTAACCAAGGAGGAGAAGAGGAGGAAACCTCAGTCTAGTTCTTCAGAGAGATGCTCCACCCCTTCACCACCCCCCAAAAAATATGGCAACTCCTTTTCTTTATACTACAGTATGATCGATGCGATCGAAGCTAAGATTCACCCGAGAAAACAGTGCTCCTGTTCTAGGATTCCTCTTGAATCGGAGCAAAATTACGCCCTAATGATCCTCTTAAAACAGCTTAGCCGCAGTAACTTTTATTAATTACAGGAAATAAAGCAACAGAGGAACATGGCTCGTGTTTGTACCTTGCCTTTGCCGGTTTACCCGGCGCCGCGTGACTGCTGCAGGCGAGAGAGAGAGATGGTAGTAGTTCTAGACTGGCCCCCGCCTCTACGGTTTGGTTCTACCTGGCCGTAGGGCTTTATATACACGCAGACCCTGCCTCGGGGTAAAACAGGAGGAAGACGTGCAGATTCTCTGAGGTTGGAAGTCGTGACCGTGAACCCTGTGGCTCTCCATGCAGATTGCAGGCCCGCTGCTCTTACATTAATTTGAAACTAACTTAAACTCCGATTTGGAATTGTGTCACGGGTAGGGTTATAAACGGATAGGATAATTTCTGCACTGAAACCGGCACCGAATTCGGTTTAAGGTATTCATATCCGATTGCAAAAAATCTGATGAATAAGGATATCCGATTTAGAAGTAGCGCTCTACGATATTGTATGGCACATACCATGCAGATATGGATTATCTAGAATTTAATTAGGATAATTCAAAGGTTTTTAACCAGATAATCTGATTTTTGAGTCAAAAGCCAAGTCAAACTCACAAGGTTATGAGTTATTGAGTTACCAAATTCTTTTGGCTAGCATATTTACCTCTAAATTTCTATCAGTGCTTGAGTTTTAGCGTAAATTTCTATCAAGCTGGCAACACGCTTGGAGATTAATTGATAACCCCGATAGTCTATGTGCACACCTTCTAAAAGCCAGATATCACTCTACAAGCAACCTGATCGATACTGTTTTTGTTGGTAATTCTTCAGCTGTTTGGAAAGGGATAGAGTATGGCTTGAAACCACCGAAAAAGGGTGTAATATGGAGAGTGGGTAATGTCACAAGTATAAATGTATGTTTGTTTTGTGCCCTACCTAGCCCTACCAAATGTTGACAAGAGAGGACAATGATCTTCCAAAAAAAGTTATAGGATTATCCAAGCATGCTTTATGGTTCATAATACTTATCGTTCATTTTCTTACAATGCTATTTATTATTAAGCATGCTTTGCAGAATGTGGGAGTTGTCACTTTATAGTTCATTTACTTATTTTCGTTCTTTATTGACTGAACCTTGTAAGACTTTGCATGATCACATAGAAGCAATGCAATAAAATCCAAATTTTATGTTAGTTTTATCACCTTTATGTTCAAAGAAGAGCATAGGTTAAAGCTTGGGATGTTGATGCATGTAAAATGCATACATGAACTTTGTACTTTATTAACACATATTCACACATATTTGCAATATATATAATGTTATTTTCATGTTTATATTGATTTATGCGGATTTACCAATGATTCCCTTTATTCGGGTTATAACTTTGCAGAACAGGAAAATCATGTTTTGTGTATTTTTCAATTTCAGAGACCTATACGGAGTCAAATTGAGTTAGGATTACAGTCATTTTTTCATCAAGAGAAGCACCTAGAGCACTTGAACCTCACCTGGAGGGCCTGAAGGCCCGAAAGAGGGCAGGTGGCGTGCCCAGCAGGGGGCACGCCACCTATGCTCTTTTTGTCGTCGATCGTCCAATTCGCTTGATTTTTTCGTGAACCGATTTCTTTTGCCCTAAAAACCCCAATATATATGAGCCCCGAAGGGTTCCGCCAGGGAGCGCCGCAGAAACATGAAAACAAAGGCTGCAACAACGAAGATTGGTGGGGAAACTCCGCCGGAGCCACCGCCGGAGGGATCTCCACCTTCTCCAACGTATTAATCATCATCATGATCATGAGGGAGCAGTCCACATCTGGACTATGGATTTGTGGCAGTACCTTGTCAAGTTATTTTAAATCAAATCAAATCAGGGTTGCGTTAATAAGAAGTCTTAGAAGAGTGAAGTATAGGCGAGAGTGGAAGCAACCTCAGGTGCCCGTGACATAGAAGGTTGCATTGTCGAAGCACATAAAAAAGGTGGCCCATTGAAAACGATCGAATGATAGTTCTACCAGGCTAGGCCCAGATATGTTTTAATGACCATGCGGTCCACAATGTTGAGGGTGGTTAGTCATCCAATTAAGATTTTCAAGGACACTGTTGAACCACATGCGGGGTACCGATCATGATTCATGACCCAAATGGATAAGAGGTGAGAGTAAAGGTAAATTCATATGTAACCCAAATATGAACTTATGTCTCTACTAGGCTTATTTGCACTCTACGTGAGGAATCAAACGAAGTGGAGAACATATCTCAAAGCCCATCTCCTGGTGGTCATGCGCTAGGGCCTGCCCGGGAGCGATGAACCAAGCATGCCCCCAAGCTCGCAAGTTTTTCCCCAACACGAAAAACATGCCTTTGTTTAGCTTCTAACCATGTCGAATACAAAAGATTTGACATGTTGTCTAGTTGAGGACTTGAGGTCATAACGTTGGGAAAACCCTACACGACATCCCCTAACGCGGCGCAAACACCGCGCCGCGCACCCATGGCGAGCTCTCGGGCCAGTGCCATTTATTGTTTTTTTTTCACATACGGGTAGTTTGATCGTTTTTACTATGGTTTTTTGTCGGTTTTCAAATGGTTTTGTGTTTCTGTGGTTTTTGTTTTTATCCGATTTTTTGGTTTGGTTTTCCAAAAGGTTCAAAACTAAATCCAGATTTTATAAAATTTGATTGTTTGAAAATTGTGCATGTTTAACAAATTTTTAGATTTAAATTTTGTTTAGATTTGAAAAATGTTCGAAATTTTCATAAATGTTTAGATTTTGAAAAATATTCATCTATTGATATTTTAATTTTAGAAAAATGTTCATATTTATTTTTTTCAGATTTTAAAAAATAAAAAACAGCAGGAAAAACGATCAAACTGGGCAAAAACCATAGTAAAAACCACAGAAACACAAAACCATTTGAAAACCACAGAAACACAAAACCATTTGAAAACCGAAAAGGAAATTAAACAGAAAAAACAGCAGGAAAAAAACTAGAAAAGGGTGGTGCGCTTCGGCCCAAGTGGCAAGTACTGACGAGCGGGGTATGCGGCGTGTCTGCTCGACCCCGCAGGCCCGCACCGAGAAGAGAGCACAAAGATGGGCCGCCTTGTCCAATTGGACGTAGTAACTGGGCTGCAATTTGGAAGCTGCAATAAGTAGAACCAACATTCTCGGTTCATATTGGTCTCTTTTAAGCAGCAATCCCAAAAAAGAAAGATTTTTTCTTCTTACTAAAAAGATACTAGAATAGAAGAAGATCGTGCTTTCGTTGCAGCCGTTACGATTTACGAACTCGTAACTTTTTTCCTTTGCGAAAGGGATACTAGGATGATTTTTTTTTTCCCGCAAAAAAATTACTCTAAAATACCAAGTGAGAGTGTAGGCGTATAGCGCACCTTATGTAGTACAGAAGCTGGGCCGGCGGTCAGCACAAACGAGAAAATTTGCTTCTTCAGATAACCAGTTTCCTGTTGCATCAGATGCTAGGAACACTCGCGAGCGCGCACAAAGTCGTGCACGACGATCGTGTAATCTTTGCCTCTGGCCGAAAGAAAGCACCATCGTGGCGTTGGAGCGACAACGAGAGCACAAAGTCGGACCATTTTCTCCGAACCGATCGCCGTCGGGCGTCGGCCGTCACCGGCCGGTCGGGAGCATGCATGCATCGCCATGCCGACAGGGGAGGCGAGGAAAGACAGAGGATCTTGAGTCCAGATCGCCATGGCCCGCGTGTTCTACGCTCCGCAGGCATCGCAGATTCGTGCATGCATCTGGGGTGTCGCGAGCTCGTGCTGCGGAGGCCCCCCGGGAAGCAGCGCCGGACCAGGAGCTTTGTGCTCCACGGAAATGGGAGGATGGAACCCAAGATTTTGGCACCGTCCTGCGACATGCCGTGCGCCCCTGCACGGCTGCACCGCAGCTTGTCCCTCTGCGCTGAGCATGGGCACATCTGCCAAATGATAGGTTATGTTAGGCCATCTGTCCGCATTTCGATCACCAAAAGAGCCCCTTTACATCTGTTTGGATCGGATCGTGAACACGAAATTGGCTGACCGTTTGCGTTAGATAGTTCTAGTGGTCCAACGCATTTTTGTCTTTCCAGCTCAGGTATGTTTATGCAATTTAAGAGACACTTGGGACATTCAAACCGTGGCGTCACTGTCTCAAATTACGCCTAATTCAGTCCATGACAAAGTTCACTTAGTAGAGTATGATTTTTTTTCGAAAAGGGGATCCACCCCAGACACGGTCTTTATTAATAAGTTCGAAATAAATAATAGTATGTGATACAAATATTCACCGATCACGCATGGTGGATACATAAATCAACCAGCGAAACATCATAAAACTGAAACTGAATCTGCAACTAGGTGAACTAAGCATCCTGTAGTCGACTAGTGTGACACCATCCAGCTCTGGGACGAGATACTCTGAACGACCGTCTGGAGATGGTTGCATCCAGTATCCATAAATGCCCGCTGGTCCTGAGGGAGGAGTAACGCTCACTGTTGCACCCAGTGAACAACCATATGGATAACCTGCATAATATTAAAAGTAGTTGAATTGTTAAACACAATATTATTTCGACATCTCTATATTGACCAACACAAAGCAGACACACCAATGCGTATTCTATCTTTTGATATTTTGTCAACACCATTCAACCAATTACCAAACATATTAGTAATGTTAGTTGGTGGTGGGAGATTGAAAGCGAAAAATATCATGCGCCAAAGTAATTTTGAAAAAGGACAGGCTATGAAAAGATGTTCGATGGATTCTTGTGCACCACAGAAACAACATTTCGTACACCCTTTCCAATTCCTCTTTGCAAGATTATCTTTGGTTAACAAAACCTTATTATGAAGAAACCACATGAAAATTTTGATCTTCAACGGAATTTTAAGCTTCCATAAGTATTTGCGTAGAAAAGGCGTATGGTCATTCATCAAGTCTTCATACATAGATTTAACCGTAAACAAACCAGAAGTTGTAAGATTCCAAAAAAAAGTGTCAGGTTCATTTAGAAGATTAACATTCATCAAACGTCTGCATAAACTTAACTAAGTTGTCCACTTATTTCCTTGTAACCCTCCTCTAAACTGAATATTCAGCGGTACCTGAGCTAATACATCTGCAACTAAGACATTTCTATGCTGCACAATGCGAAACAAAGATGGGTACTGTTGCGCCAAAGGTTTATCCCCCAACCAGACATCCTCCCAAAATCTAACAGCCAAACCATCCCCTAATTTAAAGTAACCTCGTGCAAAAAAATCATCTTTCACATCCATTAGTCCCTTCCAAAAAGGCGAATCAGATGGTTTAGTTTGGACTTGAGAAAAAGTTTTTTGAGAATTAAGTAACAGTAAAATGGAACCACCACGGCTCTCTCACAGCGACTTGACACTCTTAGCCATCCGATCAAGGTCTTGGACGTCCTAGATCCGTTCCATTGGCCATGTTGAATGTAATAGCTCCTGCCACACCCTTCTTCATTTAATAATTTAAATATCCATTTACTTAGAAGGCATTTGTTCTTTAGTTCTAAGGCCTCTATACCAAGACCACTTTGATCTTTTGGCCTACAAATAATATTCCATTTTGTTAATCTATATTTCCTCTTTTTCCCATCGCTTTGCCAAAAAAATCTAGACCGATGTCAATACAGAATTGATCAAAACAAGTCTATCCCCATAAGATAAAAACCTGCCTTTCCAGTATCCTAATTTGCTCTCAAATCGAGTTCTACTGGATATCAATCTGAATTTCTAAGTGTTTTGTAATAAATAGGGACTCCAAGGTACTTAAACGGCAAAGAGCCCACCTCACATTCAAAAATATGTTTATATTGCTGCTCAACAGGACCATGACTACCAAAAGTAAAAGAAGATCATAGCGCTCACGAGGTATACACAGACGATCAGGCGCAACATTACGTACTTCATCCATTCCATATTAAATATCTTCAATGATTCATTGTAACTTCATATTAAATCAACAATAATTTTGCTTATGCAAACCTTAACTAATTGCAAGTAATGACTTTCATTGTTTACGAGTTTGGCAAGACTAACTTTGCTAATAAAACAACCAAGCCCTAGCTATCGCATGATCTACCTCGTTTTCATCCCTCGGACAGTATTGAAATTGGACCCGTTGGGATGGCTCTCCGCTCCGCTCCCGCTCCTAGCCTAGCCCTTCTCTAGCCCCGCCGCCATCGTGCCCCGCCGGCCGCCGCCCTTCCCTGCGCGCCCAGCCTCCTCGCTCCGTCCCATGTCGAGCTCCGACGCTAGCTCCCGCTCCGGCGGCCACCGCCATCAGCGCTTCGCCGAGGAGGCCTCGAGCGGCCGCTCCTACCGCGACGTCACGAGCAGCTCGCCCTCTCCCAGCCCGGTGCCCACCGCCGCCGCTGCGCCACCCCCGCCTCCGCCGCCGGCCGGCTGCATCCCGGCATCTGCGCGCATCGGCCCGCGCTCTGAGGTGCACCGCGTGAGCAACGCCCCGGTGGTCACTTTTTTTTTTCTTTGGTCACCACTTCCTCGGAAACTGCTGTGGCATTGAATCTCCACCATATCCCTTTTATTTAACCGCATCGAGCAGTTTGCTTCTTCATCCCCTCCTCATCATCTGTTCCTCTGTAGTACTCGAAAAACCCTTCTTCCACCATGGACTCCTCCTCCTCTTCCTCCTCCGGTCTTTCCTACCGGTCTTCTTCCTCCCGCGAGCCGACGCCGGAGGACATACGCGCCCCGCAGCGATGGGACGAGGCGGACTGGGACTTCTCCGTCTGGTCAGAGGATGATGAATCCCTGACCGATGGGGAGGACAACCTTCATTTCCTCATTGATGGGGATTCGGAGGAGGAGGACGACGACGATGCTCTGTGGGGCGAAGACATCTCTTCCGATGAGGAGGATGAGGAAGTGGAGGAGGACACCTCCTCCGACGAGTACCCGCCGATGAAACGCTTCCGCGCCGGGTCGGATGATGATGACGACGACGATGATGACGAGGAGGAATACGGGGCCGCTGCCGAAGGTTACGGCAGCAGTGACGAGGAGCCCGCCGGCAGCAGCGCCGACGGCAGCCACGACAACACCGACGAGGGCAGCAACGGCCCTCAGACCAGGACTAGTAGCACAGGACTAGTAGTAGTAGTGCATTAGGCATCGGATGATCCTTTTGAGAGCCCTCGGCTCTTTCTTGTAAAGCCGTTCCTTTGAATCAATAAGAACTGTTCTTCCAATTTGACTCTGTTGACGTCAGAAACCCACTGGCGGGCAGAGACGGGCAACACAGTAGAGCCGGGAACAACTAGGGCTGCGGCTGGCCCCAGTCCCTCAGAGCGACGGCCCGCAAAGCCTCCTGGTCACACGTCCGATGCTATCGCAAGGGCGTGCCACCTGACCTATACCCGGTCGGGAAGGTGTTGGATGATGCCTCGCTTAGTTTCCTGCATGGCATACACGTAAACATTAAATATGAGCCTCGATCGGCTCTCAGGTTATCCTGTGAATCGGCTCAAAGAGCCGATCCACCCATGATTCGAACAAGGTGTCCGAATATATGGTGGTCCTGCTTGATCAAGATAAAGCTAATGAGATCTACGACGATTTAGGGTTTTCACCGCATAATCGGATCATCCTACTCACGATTGGGCCTCGCGCTCGCGCACGGTGACCGTAAGCCGATCCTAGACAGGGCCTAAAAACCAACACGAGGTTGATCCCCGGAACATCCTTTCTAGGGCTAGCAAACGTCACCCTACACGCCGCTGGATCCTCCAACCCTTTGTAGGGCCTAACTAATGCGGATGTTAAACTAATCCTTGCGGAACAAGGAGCAACCGTAACGGATCAGATCTACTAAACTATGATCAAGCGGGTGCCGCCCTACACCTAAGATAGGTGTAAGGGCGGCTAGATGCATGAGGGTTGCACTACGACGAGCATATGATACGAAGAACAATGCTAACCCTAACGCATCTAAGATAACTACGTTGCTCGCCATAAAAAAGGCTTCAGCACGAGCAACGCATGAACAACAAGATAGGCTTGTGCTGCCTAGATCGCAAGATGCGATCTAGGCAGCATGGTGCTTACCGGAGAAACCCTCGAGACGAAGGAGTTGGCGATGCCCCGAGATTTGTTTGTGTTGAACGTTGGTTGTTGTTTATTCCATAAACCCTAGATACATATTTATAGTCCAAAGGACTTTTCTAACGTGGGAATAATCCCCACCGTGTACGAGATAAACTCTAACTTTTAATCTATGATGCAATCTACTATAATTAAAGATACACGGGCAATCTAGCCCACATTCTTCGTGCAAGGCCGCTTCAGAGATCTTCCACGTGTAATCTTCCGAGCCCATCTCCCTTACGGCCCACCTCCTGATCTGGCCAAGATCTGGTGATAACACATGCCCCCCTGGTTTTGGCAATGATAATGTCAAAACCACTCTGTTTTTTTCCTCCGAAGGGTCATGTCGTAGCAGAGCAGAAACCGCCGTAGAATCCTTCATCATGATGCCTTGTCTTCCCAACTCCACTGTAAAATTTGATAGCTTTAGCATAACTTCCTCGGAAACTGCAATGATATTAAATCTCCACCAGGCTCCCCATTATTTAACCGTGCCGATTAACCAGTCTTCCTTATCCCCCTCCTCAGTTCTAGCGGTCGGCACCAAAAAACCCTCTCCTCCTGTAGCAATGTCTTCCTCTTCCTCCTCCCACTCAGGCCTCCCCCTCCAATCCTCGCCGAAGAGCAAGAATGAGGACGACCCTCACTCCGGGGCGAACTCCACTTCCTCCGACAAGGAGAAGACAGAAGGAGAAGTAGCGAAGGCCAAGGCCTCCCCCTCCGCCACGCTTCCGCCGAAGAAGCGTTTCCGCATGTGGGCAGACAGCGAGGATGAAGATGATGACGAGGAAGGAGAAGAGGAGGAGGAGGAAGATGATTCCTCCTCTTCAGCTGGGTACCCGCCGACAAAGCGCTTCCGCTCTTGGGCGGACAGCGAGGACGATGATGATGACGAGGAAGACGAAGCTCCGTCCAAAGGCTGGGGCAGCAGTGACGAGGAGCTTCCTGGGAGCAGCGCCGACGACCTCGGCGACGGCGATGATGAGGACAGCGACGACTAGCAGAGTAGGACTAGTAGTAGCAGTGCCCTAGGCACCAAATCCCTCTTTTAGAGCCATCGGCTCCTCTTGTAAAGCTCTGCTCTTTTGAATTAATGAGAATTGTTCTTCCAATTTATCTTTCCATTAATCCAATTTCCATCCTTCCGCTTGTCACACCAAGACCGATAGCAACGAATCGGATTTCTTCCCTGACCATGGTACTTCGTGATCTCATAGCCGATGACTGTTCATCAGCTAATTTGAGAAACCAGTCCCCTTCCTTTTCTTGTAGCAACAATCTTCTTCTGCAGACAGCTCACCGCTTTCGGAGAAGATCATGATGCAGGGTCAGCCGATGCAACCCCAACCGGCACTCAAAAACAGAGCACCTCCTAAGTTAGTTGCCCCCCGAGCCTTAGTCAAGGCGAGACAGAAACGAAGGCATGCCATTCAGACAAATGAACCTGGGCTAGATCATGTCCGAGAGAACTATCATGCAGAGCCAGCCGATTCCCAGCAAAATCGGCTCTCCAGAGCCGAGAACCCTCAAGGTGAGCTGCCCCCCGAGCTTCTTCAGACCGCCTTAGCCCGATCTGCACATCCATGCTGTTCTTGGCATTGTTCTTGAAAAGAGGACACTGAGCCCTTAAACCACTCCATTGAGGAGTTCTTCCATTAAAGTCTCTCTTCGTGCTCCATTGACCCTCTGATTGTAACAGTTATACCTCTCGAGTCGATGGCCATGCATCGGCTTTTATATCCTTAAGTCGATGTCTGCTGCATCGGCTGTGCTTTTTTTTTTACGGTCGATTTATGTATCGGCCCCCATACCTCCATACCCATCATCAAAGAATATCTTGGGCTGCTGGGCACTTGCACGACATTCCTACTGCATATCCTCGTGTCTCATCCACCTAGGTGCCCCCCCGAGCCGATTCTGTCAAGAGAATTGATGGTATCGGCTCTTCAGGTATCCTCTGTTGGATTACATGCTGAACCCAGGCAGAATGGATGGTGAAGATAATTTTGGCCGATTGCTGGAATCGGCCTCCACGTTGCTTGTTCGACGAAGGGTTTGTAATGTCCTTCCATAAATTTTTGGGGCCGATCACAACGATCAGCCTCGCCACGTTTGCTCATTGATTTGCTCTTGCTACTTGGTCAGGCCGGTGGATAAAACCAGCCCAATCTCCGACTTTATCATGTTGGTGCGCTTACTGTCGTCCACCTCAAGTGCATCATGTAATCGTGGAGCACTAAGCTTCGTCGGAAGGACGAGTACCATGTTTGTGCCAGCCGATGTTTCATCATCGGCTTTCCTTTTCTTGGGGCGCCATTCCATTTTCCGTGGACGACCCTCTTCATCCAGGGCTCGCTGTACTTTCGCAGCCAAATCAGGCCTTGCCTTCCTCAATGTATGCAAGTATAACCTTTCGGCTTCCTCCAGGCCGCGCAATCGCTGAACCCTGCGCTTTTGGGAACGGCTGAGTCCATCAGGGCACCACCTTGGCCGGTGGTACCTATCTTCTTCTTCCCCCTCGTCTTCTGAATTCTCGAGATCTTCTAACCGAGGGGATTCAGCACGTTTGCTTTGTGGCGGGAGAGGCCCTAGGCGCTTAAACACGGACACGTTGGCTGTCTCCTTCTTCTTCTGGTTGCATTCTGGGCAATTGCCGATTGTGGGCAATCGGCTCATTCCTGAATCCCAGCAGTGTCTGAAGAAGGGGCAGTCCCAGTGCCTATCCACGTCGTCTCGCTCCCCTGACTTTTCCTTGGCGCGGCGCTCGTACATCTCCTCCTCGCGATCATGCCGACGACGTCTCCTGTCGTCCCTAGCCAGACGATCTTCTTCATCATCGTCGTTGTATCGACGGCGTTGGTCATACTGACTCACATACTTGTTGAGGAGGTGATCAGAGAGAGGTCGTTGATACCTTATGTTTTTCACTTCTCCCTCTGTGACGTAACGCTTGCCGTCTTGGCGGAGCCGATCGCGTGGAGCGGCTTCCTCTGTATCTTTGCTATGAGAGCAGCTGCCCTCATCTCCGTCCTTACCAGAGTGGTGTCCAGGTCCTACCATGTTGATATTGCACGAGAAATCCGGCTGGCACCCTCCATTGTAAGTATACTCCACCATGTTCACGGCGGGGCAGGGGTGTGTGTCGACCTTCATGGCGTACTGGTTGAAAATTAACCGTCCATTTTCTATCGCCATTTGGATCTGGTGCCGCCACACCCTGCAGTCGTTGGTGGTGTGGGTGAACGTGTTATGCCACTTGCAGTATGGCTTTCCGTTCAGCTCTTGCACCGTGGGGATTTTGTGGCCTTCGGGTACCTTTATATGCTTCTCCGTGAGTAAGAGATCAAAAATCTGCTCGGCTTTGGTCACGTCGAAGTCGAACCCTTTTGGAGGGCCTTGTGGCTTCACCCATTTGCGGGACACGGGGCCTGCCGCTCGAGTCCATTCAGCCACTGCTACCTCTCGATCTCCCGCAGCACCTTCATCCTCGTCCGCCTCAACCGGGGTCACCGCACGCTTGAATTTGTCCTGGTAGACATCCGGGTGGCGTTGCTCATATGCCGACAGCCTTCGCACCATGTGCGCCAATGAAGGGTAGTCTCGCTTGGGAGGCCACGTCCTTAATCGATGATGAGAGACCCACCGCCGCCAACTCGATCGCTTCTTTTTCACTTACATGAGCCGAAAAGCATCGGTTCCTAATGGTCCTGAAGCACTGGACGTATTCTGACACTGTCTCCCCGCGCTTCTGTCGTACTTGTGCTAGATCGGCAATACCAACCTCGGAAGCTTCTGAGTGATACCGCTCATGGAACTGCTCTTCCAACTGCTTCCAAGTCCGGATGGAGTTCGGTGGCAGCGATGTGTACCACCCGAAAGCCGATCCTGTGAGGGACTGTGCGAAGAACCTCACACGCAACTCGTCCGATGCTCGAGATCGTGCCCAGCTGTGCCAAATATCGGCTCACATGCTCGATGGAGCTGGAACCATCCGATCCACTAAACTTTGTGAAGTCCGGGAGCCGATATTTGGGTGGTAGCGGGATCAGTTCGTAGTCGTTGGGGTACGGCTTGGTATAGCCGAACGTCTTCCTTTTCGGCATCATGCCGAACTGATCTTTCAAGATTGCACAAATCTGATCCGCGGTGATGGCTGAAGGTGTCGAACCCTGAAGATTCGCCGGGGTGGCATACTTAACCAGCCATGCTTGCTTTTCTGGTTCTAAGCCAACCGCGGGAGCTGGGCTGCGGAGGTTTGTCGGAGTGGCGTACTTAGTTAACCACGTTTGCTTCTCAAGATCTGCTCCTGACGTTCCTCCCGCTGTTCCGGAGGCCCTCGCTGTCGCAACCTGGTTCGAGAGTGCCCGGGTATTGCAGATCCAGTACGTATGCGCACGCGTATCCGTGCGGGATCTCCTTGGGTGCCTCAAGTAGGAATTGGTAGTCACTAGGATCACCACCAATCTTGTAGACGACGTATGCCGATGAGTTCGGCAGTTCCGGTGCTGCCCATGCGAACGGCAGCGGAGGATGGGACCGGAGTGGCAACTCTCCTTTGAAAGTCCCCGAGCTGGTCCCGACGGAGAATACCGGTGGCTCATGATTTCCTGGACCACGCGCGAGCGACACGCTCCAAAGTGTTCACCGAGGCTCTCGCAGTGGCGGTGCAGCGAATGATCCACCATGTAGTTGATCTCCTGACGCAGCGACCTCGTGCGTTCTTCTGACGGGGCGGACAGGTCCACTCCATCGAGTGCGCCTTCAGGTGTGAACCCCTTCCACCTGACGCCATGGGAGCGGGTTCGGTGGAACGAGCCGATGAGTTCGGCTTCGAGGGTTGCCTTGATCTCGTCATGTTTCTTCTTGAGCTCATCAGGAAGATCCTCGTACTTGACCGGAGTGCCTTCCGCCATCTCGGATGTAGATGGCGATGTGGTGGATGTCGAAGGTTGTCCCACCGGGCGTGCCAGAATGTGTTGACGTCAGAAACCCACTGGCGGGCAGCAGACGGGAAACACGATGAGAGCCGGGAACAACTAGGGCTGCGGCTGGCCCCGGTCCCTCGGAGCGACGGCCCGCAAAGCCTCCTCGGTCACACGTCCGATGCTATCGCAAGGGCGTGCCACCTGACCTATACCTGGTCGGGAAGGTGTTGGATGATGCCTCGCTTAGTTTCCTGCATGGCATACACGTAAACATTAAATATGAGCCTCGATCGGCTCTCGGGTTATCTCGTGAATCGGCTCAAAGAGCCGATCCACCCATGATTCGAACAAGGTGTCCGAATATATGGTGGTCCTGCTTGATCAAGATAAAGCTAATGAGATCTACGACGATTTAGGGTTTTCACCGCATAATCGGATCATCCTACTCACGATTGGGCCTCGCGCTCGCGCACGGTGACCGTAAGCCGATCCTAGACAGGGCCTAAAAACCAACACGAGGTTGATCCCCGGAACATCCTTTCTAGGGCTAGCAAACGTCACCCTACACGCCGCCGGATCCTCCAACCCTTTGTAGGGCCTAACTAATGCGGATGTTAAACTAATCCTTGCAGAACAAGGAGCAACCGTAACGGATCAGATCTACTAAACTATGATCAAGCGGGGTGCCGCCCCTACACCTAAGATAGGTGTAAGGGCGGCTAGATGCATGAGGGTTGCACTACGACAGCATATGATACGAAGAACAATGCTAACCCTAACGCATCTAAGATAACTACGTTGCTCGCCATCAAAAAGGCTTCAGCACGAGCAACGCATGAACAACAAGATAGGCTTGTGCTGCCTAGATCGCAAGATGCGATCTAGGCAGCATGGTGCTTACCGGAGAAACCCTCGAGACGAAGGAGTTGGCGATGCGCCGAGATTTGTTTGTGTTGAACGTTGGTTGTTGTTTATTCCATAAACCCTAGATACATATTTATAGTCCAAAGGACTTTTCTAACGTGGGAATAATCCCCACCGTGTACGAGATAAACTCTAACTTTTAATCTATGATGCAATCTACTATAATTAAAGAT
Source organism: Lolium rigidum (assembly GCF_022539505.1). NCBI lineage: Eukaryota > Viridiplantae > Streptophyta > Magnoliopsida > Poales > Poaceae > Lolium > Lolium rigidum. The sequence continues at coordinate 82,591,261 of NC_061514.1, read as the reverse complement.
ACACGGGCAATCTAGCCCACATTCTTCGTGCAAGGCCGCTTCAGAGATCTTCCACTTGTAATCTTCCGAGCCCATCTCCCTTACGGCCCACCTCCTGATCTGGCCAAGATCTGGTGATAACAGACTCTCCATTTATCCAATTTCAAGTCTTCCATTTGCCGCACCAAGAACCGATAGCAACGTATCGGACTTTTCGCCTCAAACGCCCATGAAGCCAGACTCAAATACCAATTTAGACAGTCATCCAAGCACTCCTCAAATTCAGACTGTAATTTAATATCTGACCATAATACTTTGCAACCCTAAAGCCGATGGCTGTTCATCGGCTGTTTTGAAAATCCAGTCTCCTTCATCTCCTTGCAGCAACAGGACGGTCCAGACCACCGTAGATGATGACGGCTCCCCTTTCGATTCCTCCCAACAGCTCCGGTGGTCCTTCTTCACGCAAAACTCATCACCTTTGCGGGAGGTTGTGATGCGGAGCCAGCCGATGACACCCAAATCAGCTTCCAAAAGCAGAGTGTCTACTAGGTCGGCTGCCCCCGAGCCTCAGTCAAGGCGAGAACAGTGGTGAGGAAAGTAGCTGCCAAGAAGACTCTGAAGCGCCAAAGCCCTACTCCATCTCAAGAAGGCTCGCACGTAAGCTTCACCCATGCTTTGACTGATTTCATCCATCCTTCTAGACTTCTGCAGCATACTTGTATTTCTTCTACAGACCCCCCTGAAGGAAACTCTAGTGAAGACACACAGTCCAGTTGAAGGGACTCGAGCTCGGGCAATTCTGAGACAACCACCACGCAGAGCCAGCCAGACTTGCCACCGTCGGCTCCCAAGAAAAGGTCAGCCCCTCACTAGTAGGAAAAGCCTCATCAGTGGCGCACGAAAATTTGATTCTGTGGCGCACGGGTGGTGCGCCACAGAAACGTCGCCACAAAAATAAGCTTTACGTGGCGCACCTGGTCGTGCGCCACGAAATAAGGTTTACGTGGCGCACCGGACCAAGTGCGCCACGAAATAAGTAGTTCCGTGGCGCATGTGATGTAGCTGCGCCACGAAACAGGTGCGCCACCGAATTATTTTTTGGTGCGCCACGGAACTATCTACGGGTATACTCGATTTTGTGCTCCCTGGTGTATTATACAGGTTTTATACTGGTTTTATACACCGTATACAGGTTATATACTGATATAATATAGACGGATATAATATGGACATATATAATCATCACATCATCATCACATTACTTAGAGCCCGATCGAGTTATACATATAGCTCCATACAACTCATAATCCATGCAAATTAAGAAAGTTCTCATCATCTCTAGATACAAACGAAGTACACTAGGATGAAATAGAGTACCGCCGCGACGATGGTGAGCAAGAGCGAGAGCACAAGGAAGGTCTTCATCTTGCTCTTGTTCGCTTGGTGCGCCCTCCACTTGGCAACCGCCTCGTGTCTAGTCGGGTACCCTTTGTAGCGAGTTGCCGCTGAACTTGTGCACTCGTTTCTTGCACTCCTCCCACTCCTCGTACACCCCTGGAACCCGCCCCTCGAACACGACGTAGTACGTCATCTCTATGGACACAAGGCATATTAGTATATAACGCAATGGAAAGAGTTAGAGGGTTCACATGCATACATATTCACAAGAATTAAAGCAAGGAAATAATAATAAACCTAAAAGAAATATAGCATCGGTATCACATAAGTAATATGGTTCAACGATAACGACTACAATAGTAATTGAAGTCCAACAACGACGACCACCGTTTCGAGCAAATTAAGCAAGTTTAGTTTACAACACGGTACAAATTGTCTATCGATTCAAAGTAATGCTAGGCACACCGGCCTCGGTCAACGAGACGTCTTCTTGAGCGGCTCCGGGAACGGCTTGTACAAGTCCTTCGTCGTCCACGTCCTTCCATCACCACTGCTTATGTAGGCGTTCTTCGATATCCCTCTTAGGCAACGCTACGGCTGCGTGTAAGAGCCCCGATCCGTTGGATACATCTTGTAAGATAATTTCCGAGAGCTTTACTTGGATGCGATGGAAGTCTTCTCTAAGATCATCATCACTGATTTCCCCGACATTTTAATGGGGTCTCGCTTACTAGGTGGCAGAGACATCATCTCTGCATCCTCGACAAACCCTTTAAGGTGATGGAGGACATAGAAGGCATCCTTAATGCTGCCAGTTGGCTGCTTGATACAAGGGAAGTTGATCACGTGCTTGAACCCGATCTTTTTAGTGTCCGGCCTGATATATTGCCCATTCTTGTCGAAGGTGCCTCCACTTTTGGAGTAGCCAAGAATAGCCTCATCGAGAACACCCCTTATTCTCGTGTAGTCTTTCTTCGTCTTCGTACTCGACGAGTCGAAATACTGGGCTAGTGACCACTTTGGATCTAGGATGATGAGTGTGCAGTATTTGTCCCTGCTCAACACATGCAATTGAAATGGAATGTTGGAAATGATCGGCAATGGAAGAAATATATAACAAAGCATAAGTTACGACGGCCGTGAGCGGATGTGTACTTACTCGGGAAAGACGAGGCGGAAGAATGGTGTTGCTCTCTTTGTGCATGAGCATGAAGTTCGGAGGTACCGCACCGCCTTGGTCCGTGTCCTTGAGCCGTCCTGGAGCTGGCTATCGCGCATGTAGTAGGGATCCGCTACCGCGATGTGGCGGGGTCTCTCTCGTTGATCTTCATCCGAAGATTGATCGCGTATAGGCGGACCAAGTTATAGTCGAGCCGTTTCGAGTGAAATAGATTGAAGACGTCCTCGAACGCTATGAATAAGATATCCGCGGGGTCTTCATTGACGAAGTTCTGGTTGGACGGCACCTTGACCGAGAACACCGGGTAATTTGGATCCTTTTCTTTAAGAAGGACGCTCTCTTGATAATGAATAGAGTGCTGCAAAGGGAGCATTTGTCCACTTGCGAGGTGTTCCATGTCCGGAGGCGGTATAGGTTTACCGGCTTCATGACACCGGGTCAAGCCATCCGGTGTAGGTGGTACCATGTCGTCGGCCCGGATCCTCTTAGGAGCAGGCTGGCTCGAAGATGCGCCCTTCTTGGCTCCTCTCTTCCTTCCCTTCTTCACCTGACCTACTTGGGGGTGCTTGTGGTGCTGATGGTGGTGCTTCGGGTGCTGGGTGGTGCTTCGAGGTTGCTTGGGGTTGATTTGGGTGGCTCCCCGATGATCGTCTTATGCAGCGTGTTAGGGCTGAAAACGGTAGCGAGCTTGACTTGAGCTGGATTGCCAGCCTCCGGAGGAGTGTCTTGAGAAAGACCCGTGAAGACCAGGCGCTGCTTCGTGACCGTAGGGGGACGACTAAGTTGATCGCCGTGTGTGCGGAAGGCTTGTTCATCCATAGGAGGCATGTACATATCTTGGCTGCAGGCGCCAGTGTTGATGTAGGCATCGATGTCATCATCATCATCTACATCATTGCCATCAAGTGGCGCCATGTCCTGGACCTTAGGTGGTGGCGGTTGCGATGCCGCCGCTTGGCGTACCGTGCATCTAGTAGACGGTCGTTGCGGTAGCGCTCCCAACAACTGTTTGTGGCGTCTGGTGGTGACGGCGATCGTCGGTTCCTTCCGGGTGGTGGCGGCGACCGCCGGTTCCTTAAGGGTAGTGGGGGCGGCGACCGCCGTTTCCTTAAGGGTGTCGTCGGTGCTGGCGATCTTGGGCCGGATGATAGGGGAGGTGGCGCCGGTGCTTCTCTTACCACTCGGAAGACCCCCCCCCCCCCAGACGAATCTGGTTCTTCGGCCATTTCATAAGCCATGAGGTGCAATCCCCAAGGGGCAAAACGTCGCCTTCTTCTGTGCCCGGAGGTTGAAAGGGGGGATGGCGTAGCGGTACTCCGGCACTACCATTACCAACTTGACCTTCGCCACGTCTTCCGCCAATGTAGCGCCGTGCATAACGCGGGAAGCCATGACATAGCCGCTAGCAACTTCCACCAACTTGCCGCCGGGCTCCACCGTTTGCAGAAGTATGCATTGTTCATCCTGAGTCAGGGGCGCCATGTTGGGCATCGTGAGATGGCAGTCACGAAAGGCATATATAGTTAAAGAAGATGACGCGAAGGAGTAACTAATGAGTTTACCTCCTTGATGGCGTCGATCTCGGCTACTGTCGATACAAGGGCGGCGGTTGGGGGCGTCGATGCGACCAGTTGGAGCTGCGGCGGCGGTTGGAGCTGCGGCGGCGTCTGGTGGAGCCCCGACGCCGGCGTCGGGTGGAGCGGCACCGTCGGCGACACGTGGAAGCTTGAGTTGCTGCCGCTAATGCTGGGCACATGTATCGGCCCCACTTGACCTCCCGCATTCCAAGCAGCTAACCCCTCCATCAACCCAGGGGGGATGATCTGCCGGATCTTCTCGTCCAATAACTTGTTCATCATCTCCGTGTTCTCCACAGGCTTTTCGGCCACCAGCTTCTCTAGTGACTCCACCTTCTTCTTCAGCTCCCGAACCTCGGATTTATCCTTAGCCGATGACCTCCTCTCCAGCTTTCTCGTCTTGGCATCCGATCCGTAGTACTCGGATAGCTTCATACTTGTGCCAAAGCCGGACACACGGCCACCCGACGTTGGTGGCTTGTCTGGCTCCCTCTCCTTGTATTTGTTCATCGCCCTGTTGAAAGGCGTGTCCCACGGTTCCGTCGACCCCTGGGACGACGGGCCAGCCTTCGTCAACTCTTCATCCTTTAGACAAAGGAACTTAAGGTTAGCACATTTGGCTTCATTGCCTAATAAGATGAGTGAAATAATATAGAACTATCCTTACCAGGTACTTCTCGAAATCACTCATGTCTTCGTGATCCGTAATAAATTCCCCCGTCTTCCAGTCTAAGTAGTAGCGGGACCGGACAAAGTTCCTAGCCTGTTCATCCTGGATTTTGTGCCGGGGTTTTCTTTCCCCGGACGTACCATCTCGGCATCCTCCTTGTCCCAAGTGGGCTGTTTTCCTCGGTAACCGCCGCTTCCGCAATGGTGGGTCCCTAAGTTCAAATCCCGCATTTTCTTCCCCAGGCGGTCCATTTTTTAACAGCGTCACTCCGTAAGTAAGACTTGAATGCATTAAAGTCTTCTAAGGAGAGCGACGGGTCTTTGCTACTTATCCTCTCCCAGCTTTCACCGGCCTCGATCTTTCCCTTCAGCCGGTTCTTCCAGCTGCTCAAGGCGGTGCTCATCTTCGTGAGAGCTAAAGAGTCCACCTTCTTATTTAACGGCTCCGGGAACGTGTATCGTTGGTGAAGCTTCCGGAGGAGGGATTGGGTGATAGCCTCGTTCTCCTTGCTTCGAGGTCCCGAGTTAGGATCGGCACGGTTTCACGGACGATGCACCCTAGTTGCATGCCGTACCCTTTGGCAACCCACGAAGGCTCCAAGGGTAGGCCACTTTCGGAGACTACCGTGAAATGATCGGTGACGTTGGCGAGCACTTGCGGCCTCCGATCCCTCCTTGGCCTCCTCGCCGTCCTCTTCTTCTTACCCTCCCGAGGGTTGCCGCCGCTATCACCTTCCGTGCGGTTGGCCGCGTTCTCTTCACCGGTCGTCTCTTCACCGGTCCGGGCGGCGTCGTCCCGGGTATCGTCATCGTCGCCGGTGTCGGCGGCGGCCCCCGGCCCTCTCCCTCGGAGGCGGTGTCCCGGCCCTCTCCCTCGGAGGCGGCGTCCCGGCCCTCTTCCTCATCGTCGGGCGACTCGGCGGCGGCCTTCCGGGGCTGCTCGTAGCCCTCCCGAAGTCCTTGTTGGCCTCTCTCGCTTCTTCGTTCGGCTCCTGGGCTTAGAAGTGTTGCCCGACATGTTTATTTGCACTTCATTAAAAAGAGGCAACAAGTTAGTACAAAAGTCAACCAGAAAATTCGGCATGACTTTTGCTAATTTTTCTACGTAGGAGTGCCCATTTCTCAACCGAAACGGAAGTTAATCAACGCTTCGGGAGAAATGGGCAACTCAATGAAATCCCTGCAAAAACTGGAGCCCACATTCATCACCATATTCACAGATTCTAACCATGTTCATCATCATACAAAATTGTATCCAAATACTACTACATCAAAACCTGGAGCATCAAAAACCTGAAGCATCAAAACCTAGAGCATCTACAACAAAACCTGGAGCATCAAAAACCTGAAGCATCAAAACCCGGAGCTACAACTACATCAAAATCTGAAGCATCAAAACCTGAAGAATACAACTACATCAAAACCTGGAGCATCAAAACCTGGAGCATTACACTTATACTTACGAGTAGCACTAACCACTTATACTTACAGTAGCACTAACCAAAATCTTAGCTAGCGAGTAGCAATAAAGAACATCAACATATAAAATTCCAGAGATAATTAAATAGCAGAAGCTTGAGCATCATATGGAAATGCTAGTGACTACAAATGAAAATGCTATTACTCATAAATATTCCCCAAAATGAAATGCTAGTGACTTCAAATGAAAATGAAAATGCTTGAACATCAACCATCTATGCATTCTCATCTTGCAACCAGGGAGCATGAGCATGATCATTTCATAAAATTCAAACGAGTAGCATTTTCTAAACCTAAATTTTCTACTGCCAACAAATCCTAGCATCAATTCAAAATCAACTAGGCGAGTAGCATTTCATTTTATTAAAAAACCTACTGCATTGTATTGAAAAACCTACTGCATTGTTCATTTTATTGAACCATTAGCTATACTGCAAGCAATGAATTAAAAAAACAGCAAGCAATGAATTAAAAATAATTGCAAGAACTTTATTAGCTTTAGTGCAAGCAATGAATTAAAAAAAACAGTAACCAATGAATTAAAAAAATAGCAAGCAATAAATGAAATAGCATTTGACTGCATCATTTGCATTTACATTTAAACCAGTAGCATCATTTGCATGAACAAGAGAACCTAAATCAATTTACAAAAGGCAGTAGCAATGTTTTCACTTCATTTTACAAAAGGCAGTAGCAATGCTTTATCTATTTGACTTCAAATGAGAATTTTTTTATAGGCAGTAGCAATGTTTTGACTTCATTTTACAAAAGGAGGACCTTATCAAATGAGGCAGTACTAAAGGCTTTTTGGTCATATATGTTGCCCAATGAACTTATCAAATGAGGACAATGGCCAGAGACATAGAAAATTCATATCAAAATTCATACTGACTCTCTGTTAACCCTCTTTTAAACATTGTCAAAATTCTTATCATCTGTCTAAATCAAAATTCATACTGACCATCAAATGTCTATTTGACTAACACATCAAAATTCATAAATTGAATGTCCACATAAGCTACACCAGCACTACATCAAAATTCATACTCGACCATCAAAATTCTATTTGACTATATGTATATGCAACATTGTCAATTGCTCAATCAAAATTAAGTACATCACCAGCAAGAAGTTAAGCAAATTGAGAACCAAATTGAGAGGCATAGGGGAGAGGGAGGGAGGCACAGGGGAGAGGGAGGGATGCATAGGGGAGAGGGAGGGGCACAGGGGAGAGGGAGGGAGGCACAGGGGAGAGGGAGGGATCTCACTGATGGCGGCGCTAGGCGGTGATGGCGAGCGCAGGCGGTGGCAGGATTGGGGATGGGCACAGGGCGGTGGGGAGGGGGACAAGTGAGTGGGGACGGGGGAGAGGGCCTCTCACCGAATGGCGGTGGCGCAAGGTTGCGATGGTGGCGGCGTTGTCCTCCTCGTCCTCCTCCTCTGCGGCGGCGTGGCGGTCCTCCTCCTCCTCGATCTGCGGCGGCGGCTCGGGCTCGGGCGTCCTGCTCGGCGGCGGCGGCGTGGCGGTCCTCCTCCTCCTCGGCGGCGCTAGGCGGTGGCGGTCCTCCTCCTCCTCGGCGCTAGGCGGTGGTTGCGAGAGCATAGTGGGCGGGCGCTAGGTTTTGGCTCGTCGGGGAAGAAACTGATGTTGTGAGGGGGGAGAAAGGTTCGAGTCGATTATTTCACCAAGTGTCTAAATTCTGTGGCGCACCCCTCCATGTGCGCCACAGAATTAAGCATTCTGTGGCGCATCAACTCGACATGCGCCACAGAATTCCTTAATTCCGTGGCGCATCTAAAGGGCGTGCGCCACGGAATTTAGACACTTAGCAAAACAAAATGGTTTACCGCTGTGTACCGACGGTTACTTAGCACTAGCCCGATGGTTAAGGTCAATGTTAGCCCATTAGTAGCCAGGTTCGAACCTTGGCTGCTACACAATTTTTCTTCTTTTTTTCATATTTTAGTTACATTTCAATAAATAACACAACATTATTTAGTAATTAGTAGAGTATTATAAATTACTTGTCTCATACAAACATGTACGTTCTTGTTTCTCTCACACACACATGCATGTACTTGTCTAACACACACTCACACACATGTGATAGACCAAAAAAGATCTTCTTCGTCCCGGCTCCGAGCTCTAGCTAGCGTCTCTTCGCAATCTTCTTGCCCTTTCGGTTGTTGGCGGTTGAATACTTTATACCGGCCACCTTGAGATTTCTTCGCGTGAACGGACAACCTTTAGAGGGTAGGGAGGTCTTCCTTCTTACTTTACTAGTAGTAGGCATGTCGAAGTGCCTGTCGAATTCCTCCTCCATCTTCGGGTCACCGTTCTTGTCCAAGTATTCCTCGTTGGCGTCTCCTTGCATTCCTATGATGCTCCTCTTGCCCCTCCTCACGACAACACGGCTAGGCCTCGACGGATCGGTGATGAAGAAGCATTGGTCAACTTGGCTACCGAGTACCCATGGCTCATTTTTCGCGGATGCGTTCTTCGATTTTGCATCGGGTATAACCATGGTTGTGAAATATCGGCCTTCTTTTTCGACCTTCTTGGCCCATCTCACACGAAACATTGGCACCGTCTCTCCACAGTAATTGAGCTCCCATATCTCCTCGATCCTTCCAAAAAATCTTTCCTTGACATTAGTCTCGTCATCGGCGTATGACAGCATAGTTACTCCTGAGTTTTGATTTTCACTATTTCTGTCCTTTTCCTCGGTGTAGAATCTGTAACCGTTGATGTCGTAGCCCTGATAGGTCCTTACGTTATGCGCGGGTCCCTAGAGATTCGAGCGGAACTCATCGAGAGGACCATGCTTGCCTGCAAATGGTATACATAGAACAGGAAATTAGAACCGCACCAAATGCACACACATGCATGGGCCGTACCTCTCCTCAAGGTATTACATGGAGCGGAAAAATTCGGCATGACCTCTCCTCAAAGTAGGACATATGGGTAGTGCAAAACTTGCCGAAACGGAAATGAATCAACATTTCGGCAAACATCCATGCACCACACCGGCACACACACAAGCGCTTCACCTGTAACAAGCATCCATACACACGACGGCCACACAAGATCTACAAGCATATGCATGTCTCCTCCAAGCATATGTATGTCTCCTCCAACTACTCACCTTCTAGATTCGATACCGAGACGAGACCGCGATCGATGACTTCGAGAGGAGGAGAGAGTATGGAGAGCCTTCTCCTCAACTCCAATTAAGTATCAACCAAAGTAAGTGCAATAAATACCCAAGCAAGTGAAAAGTAGAGTCAAAATGGTATGAGAGAGAAGGGGGGACGAGCTAGATGGAGGAAGAAGAATGGCTTGTGTAGTGTGGTAGGTGGGAGGTTGGCTCACTTTTGTAGATCTGGTTCGCTAATTCCGTGGCGCACCGACCGCAGTGCGCCACAGAATACCTTATTTCGTGGCGCACCGAGCGCAGTGCGCCACGGAATACCTTATTTCCGTGGCGCACACAATACGGTGCGCCACGAATACCTTATTTTTGTGGCGCACCGTTGCCGTGCGCCACGAGAAGTAATTTCTGTGGCGCACCGCGGTTTGTGCGCCATAGAAATTGTAAAACCAATGATTGGGGGTGACAGGGTGTGGGGCCCACCAAGTTTTTGTGGCGCACGGTTTAGTAGTGCGCCACAAAATTAAGCTATTTCTGTGGCGCACCGAGCTTTGTGCGCCACAAAATAAGTTTTTGTGGCGCATTCAAAACGGTGCGCCACAGAACTAAGCTTCGCCTATAAGGGTTTTCCTACTAGTGCCTGAACATGCCGTTTCCCAAACTCTCATCAAAGCGGGGCAGGGCAGCCTACGCACAGAGAGACGATGTATCAAGAGAGCTCGCAAGGAACCGCAAGCCTTTCCATTAAACCAGGAGATATCAAATGTAACTCCGTCCTCTCCTCGGCTCATTTTGCATGTTGACCCCTTGTCGTTCTCATCGGCTAACCTCTCCCTTTGCAGACTGATGACACCTCCAATGGGGAAGTCGAGAAGGTACCCATGCCATCCGCCACTCTGGCCCTAGCAACTTCTGCGAGTGTAGTTGAGAAGGTGGCCAACTTGGCCAAACCAACAACAGAAACACCAGAGCCGATCACCTCTTTTTCCGTTGAAAGCCGATATTGCAGACAAAATGCCAACGGCTTAATGAGCAAAAGGCTGCCTTGTACGCCAAAACTGACACATCTGACAGCACTTCTGAACTGGCGACCTTGCGCAAAGGGTTGGAGGTCCTCGCAGAGAAAGTTCGGGCACCAAAACAGTTCATTGAAGCTAAGGAAGCTCTCATCGTTCACTCCCTCGAGGAAGCAGAAGGCCTCAAAGCTGAACTGAAGACCGACTTGGCCGAAATCCGCGCCTTGAACACGCAGCTGGTAGATCCTGTAATTTGTACTAGAGTCGATGGCTGTGCATCGGCTTTACTTGTATGCTGTTGTCTTCGCATATTTTCTCAAGTCGATGTCTGTGCATCGGCTGTGACTTGCGTGTACATTTTTTTTACTGGCCGATTTTTCTATCGGCCCCCAATATTTCACTGCACATGTATCGCACATGTTCATCTGATTAGGTGCCCCCCGAGCCGAATCTGTCAGGTAACTGCAGATATCGGCTCTGTAGTTAACCAAGGCACTGTACTTGAACGTCGGCTCCGTCAGGACCAATGTTGACTTCTTCCAGCTCATCAGCCGACGTAAACTCGTTGCCCGTTAGATCGACGTTGAACACAGGCAGAACGTATGGTGAGGATAATTTTGGCCGATTGCTGGAATCGGCCTCCATGTTGATTGAATCGCTCAATGAAGGTTTACATCTTGGTCTTGCTTTACTATAACCACGTGACATACTTGAGACAAGATTATCCCTTTTTATTTTTTGGGGCCGATCACAAGGATCGGCCTTGCCACATACGTCCATAGATTTTGTTCTTGTTACACGGTCAGGACGGTGGATAAGACCAGCCTCACCCCATCCTTCGTCACGTCGATGCGCTCGCAGTCGTCCAAAGTGATGCCTGAGAGTGGCTCTTGGCCTGTCGTCTCCCAAACGTTCATGCCAGCCGTTGAAATCTCGGCTGAGTCATCTGCTTGGACGACCTCTACTTCATATCCATCCCACTGTATTAAACATTGGTGCATCGTGGATGGATTGCAACAGTTGGCGTGGATCCAATCTCTCCCTAGCAGGACAGCATAGGTGCTCTTGCTATCGACAATAAAGAACGTCGTAGGGATGGTTTTTCTTCCTACGGTCGGATCCACGTTCAGAACACCTTGTGCTTCAGATGCTTGGCCGTTGAAATCGCTCAGTGTAACGTTGGTCTTGATCAGATCCGAGCTAGAGCGTCCCAACCGACGTAGCATGGAGTATGGCATAATGTTGAGTGCCGCTCCGGTGTCCACCAGCATCTTGTTGACAGGCTTCCCATTGATATAACCTCGCAAGTACAGGGCCTTCAGGTGTCTGTAGCTTCTTTCTCGTGGCTTCTCAAAGATAACTGGCCGTGGGCCGCAGTCAAGTTGTGCCACAGGTGCTTCGTCTAATCCTGGAGCACTAAACTCCGCCGGAAGGATGAACACCATGTTTGTGCCAGCCGATGTCTCATCATCGGCTTTCCTTTGTCTGGGGCGCCACTCTTTCTTTTGTGGCCGACCTTCTTCGTCCAGAGTTCGCTGAATTTTCGCGGCCAGATCAGGCCGCGCCTTCCTCAACGTGTGCAGGTATAACCTTTCGGCTTCCTCCAGACCACGTAGTCGCTGAACCCTACGCTTTTGGGAACGGCTGAGTCCATCAGGGCACCACCTTGGCCGGTGGTACTTATCTTCTTCTTCTTCATCATCGTCTTCTAACTCCTCGAGATCTTCCACCCGAGAGGACTCAGCATGCTTGTTCCGAGGCGGGAGAGGCCCTAGACGTTTGAACACGGACACGTCACCTGCATCCTTCTTCTTCTGTCTACACTCTGGGCAGTTGCCGATTGTAGGCAATCGGCTCATTCCTGAATCCCAGCAGTGTCTGAAGAAGGGATAGTCCCAGTGCCTATCCACGTCGTCTTGCTCTCTTGACTTTTCCCTGACGTGGCGCTCATATCTCTCCTCCGCGCGATCATGCCGACGATGTCTCCTGGCGTCCCTGCTAGCCAGACGATCTCTTTCATCATCGTTGTCGTATCGTCGGCGTTGGTCGTATTGACTCACGTATTTGTTGAGGAGGTGATCAGAGAGAGGTCGCTGATATCTCACATTCTTCACTTCTCCCTCCGTGATGTAGCGCTTGCCATCGTGTCGGAGCCGATCGCGTGGAACGGCTTCCTCTTTGTCCTTGTTATGAGAGCAGCCTGCCCTCGTCTCTGTCCTTACCGAGTGGTGCCCGGGTCCTACCATGTTGATGCTGAACGAGAAACCTGGCTGGCACCTCCCGGGGTAAGTGCACTCCACCATGTGAACGGCGGGGAAAGGGTGTGTGTCGACTTTCATGGCGTACCGGCTGAAAATTAGACGCCCTTGTTCTATCGCCATTTGGATCTCGCCGACGCCACACCCTGCAGTCGTTGGTGGTATGGGTGAACGTTTTATGCCACTTGCAGTATGGCTTTCCGTTCAGCTCTTGCGCTGTGGGGATTTTGTGGCCTTCGGGTACCTTTAGCTGCTTCTCCTTAAGAAAGAGGTCGAAAATTTGCTCAGCCTTGGTCACGTCGAAGTCAAACCCTCTTGGAGGGCCTTGTGGCTTAACCCATTTGCAGGACACGGGGCTTGCCCCCCGAGTCCATTCAGCCATCGCTACCTCTTGATCTCCCGCGAGCCTTCATCTTCATCCGCCTCAACCAGGACCACCGCACGCTTGAATTTATCCTGGTACACCTCTGGGTGGCGCTGTTCATATAATGACAGCTTCTGCACCATATGCGCCAGTGAAGGGTAGTCTGCTTGGGAGGCCACATCTTTGTTCGGTGATGCGAGACCCACCACCGCCAACTCGACTGCTTCTTTTTCAGTCACACGAGCCGAATAGCATTGGTTCCTAACGGTCCTGAAGCGCTGGATGTATTCTGACACTGTTTCTCCGCGCTTCTGTCGTACTTGTGCTAGATCGGCAATGCCGGCCTCGGAAGCCTCTGAGTGATACTGCATGTGGAACTGTTCTTCCAACTGCTTCCAAGTCCGGATTGAGTCTGGTGGCAGCGATGTGTACCACCCGAAAGCCGATCCTGTGAGGGACTGTGCGAAGAACCTCACGTGTAGTTCATCTGATGCTGAGATCGTGCCCAGCTGTGCCAAATATCGGCTCACATGCTCGATTGAGCTGGAGCCATCTGATCCACTAAACTTGGAGAATTCAGGGAGCCGATATTTGGGTGGTAGTGGGATCAAATCGTACTCGTTGGGGTACGGCTTGGAATAGCCGATTGCCCTCCTTTTCGGCACCATGCCGAACTGGTCTCTCAAGATTGTACTCGATCCGATCCGCGGTGCCTGGCTGCAGGAGTCGAACTCCGAAGATTCGCTGGAGTGGCATACTTAGCCAGCCACGCTTGCTTCTCAAGCTCCGAGCCAACTGCAGGAGTTGAGCTCTGGAGGTTCGTCGGAGTGGCATACTTAGCTAGCCACGTCTGCTTCTCAAGATCTGTTCCAGAAGTTCCTCCTGCTGTTCCAGAAGTCCCTGCTGTTGCAGTCTGGTTCGTGAGTGCCCAGTTACTGCAGTCTGGCACGTATGTGCACGTGTACCCGTGAGGGATCTCCTTAGGCGCCTCATACAAGAACTGGTAATCACTTGGGTCACCACCAATCTTGTAGACGACGAATGCCGGTGAACTCGGCACTTCTGGTGCTGCCAACGCGAACGGCAGCGGTGGTCGGGACTGGAGTGGTATCTCACCTTGGTGAGTCCCTAGAGCAGGTCCTGACGGAGAGTGCTGATGCCTCATGATTTCCTGGATCACCCGAAGGGCGACACGCTGCAAAGTGTTCACCAGGCTCTCGGAATGGCGGTGCGGCGAATGAGCCACCATGAAATTAATCTCCGACGCAGAGACCCGGTGCGTTCTTCCGAAGGGGCGGACAGGTCCACTCCATCGAGCGCGCCTCGGTGAGAACCCTTTCCACCTGATGCCGTGTGAGCGGGTTCTCTGGAAAGAGCCGATGAGGTCGGCTTCGAGGATCGCTTTGACCTCGTCATACTTCTTCTTGAGCTCATCAGTCAGATCTTCGTACGTGACTAGAGTACCTTCCGCCATCTCAGATGTAGATGGCGATGCAGTTGATGTCGAAGACTGTCCCACCAGGCGTGCCAGAATGTGTTGCGGTCAGAAACCCACCGGCGAGCAGCAACAGGCAACACAATAGAGCCGGGAGGCTCCCAGGACTGCGGCTGGCCCTGGTCCCTCGAGCGACGGCCCGCAAAGCCTCGGCACGCACGTCCGATGCTGGTGCAAGGGCGTGCCACCTGACCTATACCTGGTCGGGAAGGTGATGGATTTGCTTCGCTTAGTTTCTCGCATGGCATACACGTAAACATTAAATACGAGCCTCGATCGGCTCTCGAGTTGTCCTCGTGAATCGGCTCAAGGAGCCGATCCACCCACGATTCGTATGAGGTATACGATCACATGGTGGTCCTGCTTGATCAATATAAAGCTAAAACGACCTACGACGATTTAGGGTTTTCACCACATAATCGGAACATCCTACGCGTGATTGAGCCTGGCAGCCACGCACGGTGATAATAAACCGACCCTAGACAAGGCCTAAAAACCAACATGAAGTTGATCCCCGGAACATATCATCTAGGGCTAGCAAACTACACCCTACGTGCTACTGGATCCTTCAACCCGTTTGCAAGGCCTAACTATGCGAGATATTAAACTAATCCTTGAAGAACAAGGAGCAATCATAACGGATCGGATCTACTAAATAATGATCAAGCGAGGTGCCGCCCTTACACCTAAGATAGGTGTAAGGGCGGCTAGACGTCTAAGGGTTGCATGGACGAAAGCATGTGATACGATGAAACAATGCTAACCCTAACACATCTATGATAACTACGTTGCTCGCCATCAACAAGGCTTCAACACGAGCAACGCATGAACAGACGAATAAACGTGTACTGCCTAGATCGCAAGATGCGATCTAGGCAGCATGATGCTTACCCGAAAGAAACCCTCGAAACAAGGGGTTGGCGATGCGCCTAGATTGGTTTGTGATGAACGTGATTGTTGTTTTTCTCAATAACCCTAGATACATATTTATAGTCCGTAGACTTTCTAACGTGGGAATAATCCCAACCGTGCACGAGCCAAATTCTATCTAACCGACACGTATCCTACTATATTTACGGATACACGGGCAAACTAGCCCAAACTTTGTATACAAGGCCGATTCATGTATTTCTTCCATGTGTATTCTTCAAGCCCATCTTAATCGCGGCCCACCTCTGATCCGGTCAAATTCTGGTGATAACACACGCGGATGGCTTCCAGGAGCCCCGCCGTCGCCGCCGGTTCAGGCGCCCCCAACGCTCCGCGGCTGCCCCGAGCCCGCCTCGCCTGCGACGCAGCCCCACCCCTGAGGAGGAAGGAGGCCTTTCCTTCCGCTGTCTGGATCCTGGGCACAGGGTCAGGACTGCACGAGCGACGTCCGCTGCCGGATCTGCTTCGTCCTGGGACATGAGTCCCGCCACTGCGAGACGCGCCGCCAATGTCAAATCCCGCCACGCGCCGCCGGCAACCGAGCTCCAGGCACCATCTCCGCCAGCGCACCTGCCCCAGAGCCCCGCAGGAGGTCCCCGCATCCCTCGCCGCCGCCTGCTCCGCGCACGGCTGGGGCCACGGCGGCGCCATCAAGCCCGAAGCGCGTCATCATCCCGCGCTCGTTGGAGATGGAGGAGTCTGAGGCCACCGTCTCCCGCGCCATGGTGGCCTCCATCACCGGCACCAGGCCCGCTGTGTTCGTCGACCAGGTGGCACGCGTGCTCTACACCTCCTTCGGCCTAGAAGAAGGGGACTTCTCGGTGCACATCCACCACCCTGAAGACTTCCAGATCATCTTCTCCTCTACGCTCACCAAGAATCGCATCGCCGGCGACCACTTCATCAACGGTCCTGGGTTCACCCTCTCGCTGCGCCCCTGGTGCAAGCTCGCCCATGCCGGCTCAAGCAGGTTCGAGTACCGTGTCGAGCTCGCGCTCCGCGGCATCCCTGCTCAAGCTTGGCACCTCTCTACGGCAGAGCACATCCTAGGGCCTTCTTGTTGGATCGAGAGGCTCCACCCCAGCACACGTTCCCGCACCATCCTCGCCAAGTTCCGGCTCTCAGCGCGCACCCACGACCCTGCATCCATCCGCACCCGCGCCACGCTTGAGATCGTCGAGCAGATCCCTGCTCGCATCCCCTCCCGTGCTCCATCTGTGATCATCCTCACGTACCCCATCTCCATCGAGGTGATCCGCCCTGAGGTGGACCGCGCCGTCGTGGCTGCTGGCAACCCTGCCTCTGGACAGGATGGTTCGGGCGGCGGCAACGGCGGAGGACGTGGAACCGGGCGCCAGAACCGCCGCCGTGGCTGGAAGCGCCGCCGCTCCGCCTCTGCGCCCCAAGGTAGGGCCGATGGCATGGCCGTCGATAGCCTCGGTTGGAGGGAGCCAAGCTGTGCACGCGCCGATGGTCTGGCCATCAACCGCTCCTGGACTTCTTCCATGGTGGCGCCACCATCGCCGGTGCCGGAGAGGACCATGGCTCCTTGGCCAGCTCGCCGCCAGTCCAAAAGAGGAAAGAGCAACAAGACAAGACGCCGAAAAGGCAAAAGCAGGTCCAAGGCTGCTGCTGCTACAAACCCCACCCCGTCTGGCCTCCTGACAGGATCTGCTGGGGCCACGCCAGCGCCAGATGGCACTCCCGCAGTGGATGCCACTCCTCCCTCGCTAGCGGGTGGGGCCTCGGAGAATTCAAACTCTCCACTACGCGGCAGCCACGTCGATGAGTCTGAGGCTCCGGAGACTTCCAGCGCCGACAGGGACCAGTCCACTACCAGTGAGGTGCCAGACTCGCAGCCGGTGGCTCCAATCCCAGTGCATGGGCCCAATCCCCTGTCAGGACAAAGTGGGGATTCGCCTGCTGCTGATCCCGAAGCTAGCTTGGACGCTTCTGCTGACCAGTCAGCGGGGCCGGAAGAACCCGTGCAGGACAAGGAAAAGGACGCGTCCACCGACCCTTCTCACGCCTCCACGTCGGATGCGTGGGAAAACTATTCTGGGCCAAGCATGGGTGCACCCTCCTCCGAGGTCCAGCCCAGCAACTGTGACAGCCAGGCCCATCCAGCTGCAGCTCCTTGCGCTACACCCTCGCACAGGCGTTACACGTCGCCGCCGATCGCCTCGTCAATCATCCACATCTCCGACGCCATGGACGCTGGGAGACTTCCTTGCCGCGGCCACCAAGCAACTTTATGTTGCCCTTCCCACCCTAGCAAGACGCCCACGCCGGCCAGCCCTCAACTTCTCGCCTCCATATGCAAGAGGGCTTCGACTGCTGCACCGCCCACTGCAGAGCGCCGCGCTCAAGTTCAGCTCCTACGCACGCTCGGTATCGTAGGGGTGGATCAGGTGATCACTGCCACAGAGATGAAGCTGTACGATAGCATCTTTGTTACTCCGATACCGCTGCCCGTCCTCTCGGCCATGGCTGCCCTCATCGACCGCGAGCTGCCGACGGACCTCAACGCACCGCCACTCGTCGCCCCGACTGCTGGCAGGCCACTTGTGGCCTAGCCATGCTGCACGCCCTCCTGTTGATCCCTGTCTCATGGATTACGGCCTTAGGATTGGTAACTGGAACGTGCGCGGCATGAATGCACGTGCTCGACGCATTGCCATCAAATCGCTTGTAGACACCATGGATGTCTCTATCGTTTGCTTCCAGGAAACAAAGATGGAGTTAATCTACTCGTCGAATGTCCCTGAAACCCTAGGTTCGGAATTTGATGACTACGTGTATCTACCGGCCATTGGCACGCGCGGAGGTATTTTGCTGGCGTGGAAGAGCAGGGCTGTTTCGATCACAGATCCAATGTTCACCACCAACTCCATCACGGCAAAGGTGTCCACGGCCGCTGGCACTCCATGGTGGCTCTCTATGGTTTATGGGCCGCAAGATGATGCCGATAAGGTCGCTTTCCTACATGAGCTGAGAGATGTGCGCGCGGCGTGCACGGGACCATGGTTGCTATGTGGCGATTTCAATCTCATCTACCAGGATGAAGATAAGAATAACGGCAACCTAAATCATCGCATGATGGGCAGATTCCGTCGGCTTCTCAACGACCTCGTGCTCAAGGAGATCTACCTCAGCGGGGGCCACTTCACTTGGTTGAACGAACGTAGCCCACCCACGCTGAGCCACATTGACAGGTTCATTTGCACCACAGACTGGGAAGAGCTGCATGACGAATGTCACCTCAGATGCCTCGCTTCGGTCGTTTCTGATCACAGCCCACTGCTCCTGGACTGCAATCCGTCTCTGACAGCTCGTCGTTGCTTCCACTTGGAGGAGTTTTGGCTACGGATGGATGGCTTTCATGACACGGTGGCTGGAGCCTGGGCTTCCGTCACGGACGACGACCCTTTCCGTCGCCTGGTGCTGAGGTTGCAGGCCACGGCGCGGAGGCTGACCAGCTGGAGCGCGCGCTCAGTTGGCAACATTCGGGACAAGATGGCTGTATCTCGGGAGCTTATCCTACGCTTAGACAAGGCACAAGAGGATCGTCTGCTCAAACCCCATGAGGACTGGTTACGCAAGCAGCTAAAGGTGTCTTACTTGGGTCTGGCCTCCTTCGAGCGCACGATCACGCGACAGCGGGCACGCATTGCCTTCCTCAAGGACGGCGACGCCAACACGTCGTTCTTCCATAGGCAGTGCACCTTTCGCCGCCAGAAGAACAGGATTCACAGCCTCCTGCGCAGCGGGCGCGTGGTCACGGATCACGCAGACATGGAAGAGGCAGCGTTCGACCATTTTGACGCCCTGTTAGGCACTGCCGTTGACCGCGACTGCACTCTGGACCTCACGCCGCTCATCGAGCCCGCCAGTGACCTCCACGAGTTAGACGCTCCCTTCACCGCTGATTAGATCTGGGGTGCTGTCAAGCGCATGCCGGGCCACAAGGCGCCGGGGCCGGACGGCTTCACGGCGGAGTTCCTCCATTCCTGTTGGTCCGTCGTCGGCCCAGACATTGTGGCCACGTTCCAGCAGCTGCACGACCTAAGAGGCCGGGGCTTCTGTCGCCTCAACCACGCCCTGGTATCCCTGCTGCCTAAGCGTGCTAACGCCAGCTCCCTGAGCGACTACCGCCCCATAATCCTCATCCATCTCATCGCCAAGCTCTTCGCAAATGTCCTCTCGCTGCGTCTTGCGCCAAAGCTTGTGGAGCTGGTCAGTCCTTGCAAGAACGCATTCATCGCCGGAAGAAGCCTTCATGACAACTTTATCCTCGTCAAGCAATCTGCGCACCTGCTACACCAACTTGGAGCACCCAGAGTTCTGCTCAAACTCGACCTCGCGCGTGCCTTTGACTCTTTGTCTTGGCCGTTCTTGTTCGAGGTTCTGCGCCAACACGGCTTTGGGGACAGATTCCTTGAGTGGCTGGCAATCTTGCTCTCCTCGTCTAGCACAAGAGTGCTCATCAATGGGGAGCCTGGACCACCCATCTAGCACCGGAGAGGGCTCCGACAAGGCGACCCACTATCGCCACAGCTGTTCGTGCTCGCCGTGGACATCCTCAGCAAGATCATCAAGCGTGCGATCGACACCGGCATCCTGCAACAGCTTCACCCACGATGCCCGGTACCTGATGACCCACAAGTATAGGGGGTGTATCGTAGTACTTTCAATAAATAAGAGTGTCGAACCCAACGAGGAGCAGAAGGTGTTGACAAGCATTTTCGATGAAGGATTCACTGTAAATGCTCACAGACAAGTATTCAGGGGGTTTTAATATAGCAGTCGAATAAAGTACAAGTAAGTAAAGTGCGAGAGAAATAATTGCAGCGAGTGGCCCAATCCTTTTTAGCACAAAGGACAAGCCGGATTGTTTACTTATAATTACCAAACGTTCTTGAGGACACACGGGAATTTAGTCTAGTGCTTTCGCTTCATATAGCTGATTAATCTTCATTGTTTTGATAAGTGTTGTGTGGGTGAACCTATGCTAATGCACCGCCCTTCCTAGGACTAATACATACTTGTGATTATACCCCTTGCAAGCATCCGCAACTACAAGAAAGTAATTAAGATAGATCTAACCACAGCCTTAAACTCTGAGATCCTACTATCCCTCCTGCATCGATATACCAACGGGGGTTTAGGTTTCTGTCACTCCGGCAACCCCGCAATTAGCAAACGAATACAATATGTATTCCCCTAGGCCCATAAATGGTGAAGTATCATGTAGTCGACGTTCACATGACACCACTAGAAGAATAACACCACAACTTAAATATCATAACATTGAATACTAACCAACATAATTCACTACTAACATTTAGACTTCACCCATGTCCTCAAGAACTAAACGAACTACTCACGAGACATCATATGGAACATGATTAGAGGTGATATGATGATGAATAAAAATCTGAACATAAACCTTGGTTCAATAGTTTCACTCAATAGCATCAATAACAAGTAGAAATCAACACCGGGAGAGTTTCCCCTATCAAACAATCAAGATCAAACCCTAATTGTTACAGCGGTGACGAGGTGCAGCGGTGGAGATGGCGGTGATGATGATGGAGATGATGTCCAGCTCGATGACGATGACGATGGCGTCGATTCCCCCTCCGGGAGGGAATTTCCCCGGCGGATTTCAGCCTGCCGGAGAGCTCTTTTCTCTCTGGTGTTTTTCCGCCCCGCAGAGGCGGCTGTGACTCTCCGTGACTATCCTCTGGATCTTAGGTTTTCGGGACGAAGATGTACGCGAAGGAGAGGAGGCTAGAGGGGGCTGTGGGCCCCCTCCTCACAAGGCGGCGCGGCCAGGCCTTGGCCCGCGCCGGCCTATGAGGTGGGCCCATGGCGGCCCTCCTCGGCTCCCCCTTCTGGCTCCCTTCGTCTTCTGGAAAAATAGGATTTTTCATATAATTTCCGTCAAGTGTTGATCTTCCGAAATATCGCATTCTGACGGCGCTTTTTCCAGCAGAATCCTGACTCCGGTGCGCGATCCTCCAATAATCATGAAACATGCAAAATAGATGAAATAACATAAGTATCATCTCCAAATATGAAATATATCAATGAATAACAGACAAATTATGATATAAAATAGTGATGCAAAATGGACGTATCAACTCCCCCAAGCTTAGACTTCGCTTGTCCCCAAGCGAAACTGAACTCGGTAAACAAGACCACATGTTTATGGAGTGAAGAGTCGATAAATAAAATACGGACAAGAAGCATCATATTCATTCACACAAGACATTCTAATGAACAACTTCCTCATATAATTCAACTTGAAACAAGTAGAAGGAAATCACAAATAAAGGTGCATAAGAAATCACAATTGGTGATGGCAAACTTCGTTCTTGGTCAGAGAACAGTTAACAGATTATACTTATCTATTGAGCAGTGCTCTCATATTAAAGCTTATAATAAACTTGCATACTCAATCATAGTAATCTCCTCATAATCATTGATAACTTTCAAAGCTATATTCATTCAGATAAAACTTGTACTAAACAAGGAAGAGTAAAAGACATGATGAAATAGATCACAATATAGATGGTTGGATCACAACAACTCAATTGCTTGCTTAAGATGGAGGGAAATAGGTTTACTCGACTCAACATGAAAATAAAAGAAAGGCCCTTCGCTGAGGGAAGCAGGGATTAAATCATGTGCTAGAGCTTTTTAAGTTTTGAAATCATATAGAGAGCATGAAAGTAAAGTTTTGAGAGGTATTTGTTGTTGTCAACGAATGGTAGCGGGTACTCTAACCCCCTTGCCAGACAGACTTCCAAAGAGCGGCTCCCATGAAGGACATTATTTGCACCAGCAAGGTAGATCATCCCTCTTCTCTTTTGTTTACACATGCATTTTAGTTTATTTAAGGATGACACTCCCCCCAACCTTTGCTTACACAAGCCATGGCTAACCGAATCCTCGGGTGCCTTCCAACAATCTCATACCATGGAGGAGTGTCTATTGCAAAATTAAGTTGCTTACTGATGAATCGGGGCAAAACATGTGAAGAGAGTTATTAATGAAAGTTGATTAATTGGGGCTGGGAACCCCGTTGCCAGCTCTTTTGCAAAATTATAGGATAAGTGGATGAAGCCACTAGTCCATTAGTGAAAGCTGCCCAACAAGATTGAAAGATAAAACACCACATACTTCCTCATGAGCTATAAAACATTGACACAAATAAGAGGTAATAGCTTTTGAATTGTTTAAAGGTAGCACATGAAGTATTTACTTGGAATGGCGGGGAAATACCACATAATAGGTAGTTATGGTGGACACTGATGGCATAGGTTTGGTTTAAGGGTTTGGATGCACGAGAAGTATTCCCTCTCGGTACAGGTCTTTGGCTAGCATGGTTAATTAGCAAGCATAAGAGTCGAGGGAAACAAACAAATATACATGTGATAGAAACAATCATGCATCTTACTTGTAAGCACAAAGAATTTTAACTTCAGAATACTAAGCTAGGAACTAGCAAAAAGATAATAACATATCTACATGTATTTCCTCTTTTCTACTTAAAACTCAAAGTGTTGTTGCTATTGACCAATGCTAAGTTTGCCAAAACCAAATAGATTTACTCAATGCTCCCAAAGTGATACGAATACTAAGAACAAGATCAATCATATAATAGAAATTGCAAACTAAAATAAGATGTGCAATATGTAAATGATAAGACTTCTCATTAATATTCCATAACGATAACTCGCACCAAGGGATACATAGATAACCAACTAAAGAGAGATACTTCCATACCGCAACACATCTCATATGATAACTTCCCTACTCATGATATGACACTACTTGATAATAAAAAGATAAAAGATAGTGATGATGTGATACCGCGGCACTCCCCCAAGCTTGGAACAAACCAAGGGGATGCCAATACCGATGATGAATTACTCCTCCGGCGGTGGTGGTGAATTCTTCCCATCATCGGACTTCCAAGGAAGAGGCTCTCCATCAACAAACGACATCTTGGTCTCAGGAATCCTGAAACTAGCAGCATAGCTTATGTGTTTAAACCTGTTTTCATACTCACAGTTTTGATTTTGAACATCATAGAGTTGAGCTTGGAGTTTGTTGGTGGAGTCGTGAAGTGAGAGGATATCGTTCCACAGCTTTGCAGTGTCCTTCTCGTGTTCATCAATAAGTTCAGACACGATCTTGTGGAAGAAGTCCACTTCACGCTCAGCCATCTTCTTGTAGTTAAAGACCTCTTGTTCTAGCTTCTCCATCCTGTCTTCCAAGCTTCCTTCTCCCTTAGGACCCCGGACATCTTCAATCTGCAACTCTCCATTGACGAGCAAAAATTCCTTGGGGTGCATCTTCAACTCGCTCATGTACGGGTTGACGACGTCCTCAAGGAAGTTGTCCTTCGGAGTTCCCGACGAAGACATGGTGGCTCTAGATCCGACGCAGATCCTGGCAGAAACAGCTCGAAACAAAACACGACGAGAGAACGATATACGGACCTCCAGGGGTCCGGGGGATTATATAGCAGATATTTTTATGACGAAAGGAAAGTACCAGGTCGAACCAGAGCCGGAGAGGGGCAACGAGGTCGCCTCCTCACAGGGCGGCGCAGCCAGGGCAGGGCCCGCGCCGGCCTGTGGGGGCACGCCCTCGTGCGTCTCCTCCACTCCGTTTCGATCTCGTAATTTCTCATATTTTCCAAAAGTTGCAAAAACATTGTTCGGAAAGTTGAACGCGGACTTTTTCTTACTATTACTTTTACCCAAATTTTAGATTTTCAAATTTTTAGGTTTTGGAAAATAAAATATTTAAAAAATTAAAAAATTAAAATAAATAAAAATTAAAAAGTTAATGTTTATTGATTTATTCATGATTATTATTACATCATTATTTTTGTTTATAAAAAAGATTATTTGAAATTCAAACAATAAAAAAATGTGACATCGACCAACATGTTAATAGGATAGATATGATACTAGTATCACATACATGTGCGCGTTGCACTTGGATGCGGGACGGAATGGAACTCAGAAGTTAAGCGTGCTAGAGGTGGAGTAGTGGGAGGATGGGTGACCGAGCGGGAAATTTGACCACGAGTAAGTAATTTGACTAGAGATAAGTGTAGTTAGAGATAGAGACTAAGCTATGCAAATAACTGAAATAATAGAAATTCTGAAAAAAAATAGAAAAAATACGGAGTGAAAAAAATTAGAAACCCAAATGAATTAAAAAAAATTTAACGAAATAGCCTTTAGTCCCGGTTGGGGACACCAACCGCGAGTAAAGGTCCTTCGCCCAGGCGCACGCTAGCCGCCCACGTGGACAGGCATTTGATCGCGGTTCGTAAGCAACCGCGACTAAAGGGGGCCTTTAGTCGCGCTTAATTGGTCGCGGTTGCGCAACCGCGACTAAAGGCAGTTGCGAACCGCGACTAAAGGCCATTTTTCTACCAGTGCAGATTATGACTTGTGAGATTGGATAGAAAGAAAGGATAAAGGAAGTTTCAGATCGGAGCTGTAAAAATTCCATCTTGGCTGCAGTGGGATGTCGTAGTACACAGTACACCTAGGCAAAGCACTCATAAAATCAGCACTTGGATACGTTGGGAGATGTCCTCGATCTTCTATCACCGCGCGGTGCTTCGCCAGGGATGGACGCGAGACGCCCTGCTCGCAAACTGCCTAGCGGCGACCTGGGGAAGAGGAAAGAGGCGGCTAGGTTTGGAGAGACGACTTGCGTTCGTGGCCACGTCGTTTAGGGCGTTGGGTTAAAGGAAATATATAAAGGACTGGTGGTTAGTGGGCTCGGCCCATAATTAATATTTGTTGTTGTAGGAGGGGTTCTCTTGTAGTGCCCGTTTTCTTTGGGCTTTTCGCCACTAGTAGAAAAAGAATATAGTCCCGGTTAGGAACATGCCCTAGTCCCGGTTATCCAACCGAAACTACGGAATCGGGACTAAAGGCTCACCTCTTTAGTCTTGTTTGCCCACAAACCCGATTAAAGGTCTCTGTGTGGGTTGCGGTCGTGCAATGGCTAGAGAACCTTTAGTCCGAGCTGGTAACACCAAACCAGGACACAAAATGGGACTAAAGGCCTTCACGTGTCAAGTACAGTCGAGCGCCGGAGAACCTTTATTTTATATTTTCCATTTATTTATTTCTAATTTTTTTCTTCAGAATTTGCAGTATCTGAGCTATTTGACCAGTTTAGTCCTAAGAGCATCTCTAGTCGCGTCCCCCAAACCATCCCACAAAGCGATTTGGGGCGCGCCGGACAAAAAATTGTTCCCAGCCGCGTGCCCTAAAGGTCATTTTTGACCGGTGCGGTCCAATACAGTGTCCGGCGCCCCAAGCCGTCCCCGCTACACATGAGACGCTCCGGGAACGCCGGACACAACGAAATGAGAGGCGAGAAGGCGCGGGACCGATGCGTCAGTGACTCGGACGCTCAACCGCCGCCTACGTAGCGACGGTGCAGTTGCCGGGAAGGGTTACCATCGCATTGGCAACCGTGTGGACCGACGCGCCAACTGCCGAAATGGAGCGCCAACTCCTCGGAAGAGCAACCGCCGCTCTCTTCGACTTCTGCGCCGCCGTTCATATGCGCTCAATAAGACCCGTACGTAGGCACTTTCGGATCTTCAACCGGCCGCCATTCATCCAAGCTTCTCCTCACAATGAGCGACATCTCTGACCTTCCATCTGACACATCCAGCGAGGGCAAGCCTGCAGGATGAAGCCGGAGAGGGGAATCATCTCCCGGAGGACTCTTCACCGCCATGGTCACCTCCGGAGTGATGAGTGAGTAGTTCACCCCTGGACTATGGGTCCATAGCAGTAGCTAGATGGTTGTCTTCTCCTCATGTGCTTCATTGTCGGATCTTGTGAGCTGCCTAACATGATCAAAATCATCTATCTGTAATTCTATATGTTGTGTTTGTCGGGATCCGATGGATAGAGAATACTATGTTATGTTGATTATCAATCTATTACCTATGTGTTGTTTATGATCTTGCATGCTCTCCGTTATTAGTAGAGGCTCTGGCCAAGTTTTTGCTCTTAACTCCAAGAGGGAGTATTTATGCTCGATAGTGGGTTCATGCCTCCATTAAATCTGGGACGAGTGACGGAAAGTTCTAAGGTTGTGGATGTGCTCGTTGCCACTAGGGATAAAACATTGATGCTATGTCCGAGGATGTAGTTATTGATTATATTACGCACCATACTTAATGCAATTGTCTGTTGTTTGCAACTTAATACTGGAAGGGGTTCGGATGATAACCTGAAGGTGGACTTTTTAGGCATAGATGCATGCTGGATAGGTCTATGTACTTTGTCGTAATGCCCAATTAAATCTCACAATATTCATCATATCATGTATGTGCATTGTCATGCTCTCTTTATTTGTCAATTGCCCGACTGTAATTTGTTCACCCAACATGCTATTTATCTTATGGGAGAGACACCTCTAGTGAACTGTGGACCCCGGTCCATTCTTTTACATCGAATACAATCTACTGCAATACTTGTTCTACTGTTCTTTGCAAACAATCATCATCCACACTATACATCTAATCCTTTGTTACAGCAAGCCGGTGAGATTGACAACCTCACTCGTTTCGTTGGGGCAAAGTACTTTGGTTGTGTTGTGCAGGTTCCACGTTGGCGCCGGAATCTCTGGTGTTGCGCCGCACTACAACCCGCCGCCATCAACCCTCAACGTGCTTCTTGACTCCTACTGGTTCGATAAACCTTGGTTTCTTACTGAGGGAAACTTGCTGTTGTACGCATCACACCTTCCACTTGGGGTTCCCAACGGACGCGTGCTGTACGCGTATCAAGCTAAATTTCCGGCGCCGTTGCCGGGAGATCAAGACACGCTCGCAAGGGGAGTCTCCACAATCCAATCTCTTTACTTTTTTTTGTCTTGCTTTATTTTATTTACTACTTTGTTTGCTGCATTATATCAAAACACAAAAAAATTAGTTGCTAGCTTTACTTTATTTACTGTCTTGCACTCTATATCAAAAACACAAAAAAATTAGTTACTTGCATTTACTTTATCTTGTTTGCTTTATTTACTACTGCTAAAATGGCCACTCCTGAAAATACTAAGTTGTGTGACTTCACAACCACAAATAATAATGATTTCTTATGCACACCTATTGCTCCACCTGCTACTACAGCAGAATTCTTTGAAATTAAACCTTCTTTACTTAATCTTGTTATGCGAGAGCAATTTTCTGGTGTTAGTTCTGATGATGCTGCTGCCCATCTCAATAACTTTGTTGAATTGTGTGAAATGCAAAAGTATAAAGATGTAGATGGTGACATTATAAAATTAAAATTGTTTCCTTTCTCATTAAGAGGAAGAGCTAAATATTGGTTGCTATCTCTGCCTAAGAATAGTATTGATTCATGGACTAAATGCAAGGATGCTTTTATTGGTAGATATTATCCCCTGC
This sequence comes from Lolium rigidum, assembly GCF_022539505.1. NCBI lineage: Eukaryota > Viridiplantae > Streptophyta > Magnoliopsida > Poales > Poaceae > Lolium > Lolium rigidum. The sequence goes on along the minus strand of NC_061514.1, from coordinate 82,563,283 downwards.
TAAAATTATATCTTTGAGAAGTAGCATAATGAATTTCAAGCAATTAGATAATGAACATGTTGCTCAAGCTTGGGAAAGAATGAAATCTTTGGTTAAAAATTGCCCAACCCATGGATCGACTACTTGGATGATCATCCAAACCTTTTATGCAGGATCGAACTTTTCTTCGCGGAACCTATTGGATTCAGCTGCTGGAGGTACCTTTATGTCCATCACTCTTGGTGAAGCAACAAAGCTCCTTGATAATATGATGATTAATTACTCTGAATGGCACACGGAAAGAGCTCCACAAGGTAAGAAGGTAAATTCCGTCGAAGAAACCTCTTCCTTGAGTGATAAGATTGATGCTATTATGTCTATGCTTGTGAATGATAGGACTAATGTTGATCCTAATAATGTTCCGTTAGCTTCATTGGTTGCCCAAGAAGAACATGTTGATGTGAACTTCATTAAAAATAGTAATTTCAACAACAATGCTTATCGGAACAATTCTAGTAATAACTATAGGCCATATCCTTATAATAATGGTAACGGTTATGGTAATTCTTATGGGAATTCTTACAACAATAATAGGAACACACCCCCTGGACTTGAAGCTATGCTTAAAGAATTTATTAGTACACAAACTTCTTTTAACAAATCTGTTGAGGAAAAGCTCAATAAAATTGATATTCTCGCTTCTAAGGTTGATAGTCTTGCCTCTGATGTTGATCTTTTGAAATCGAAAGTTATGCCTAATAAGGATATTGAAAATAAAATTGTTACTACAGCAAATGCCATCCAAGTTAGAATTAATGAGAATATAAGATTGATGGCCGAATTGCATGCTAGGTGGGAAAGAGAAGAAAATGAAAAACTAGCTAAAGAGAATAATGTAGCTAAAGTTTGGACTATTACCACCACTAGTAATGTTAATGATTCACATGTTGCTGCACCTCCTACTATCAATGATAAAATAATTGGTGTTGGCAATGTTTCCACTCCTAGTGCAAAGCCCGCAAAATTGCCTGAAACTGCTAAAACTGCTGAAACTGCCTGTGATAAAACTGCTGAAATTTTTTCCAACATTGGGGATGATGATCCCATTGCTTTAGATTATAATGGTTTGGATTTTGATGATTGACACATCTCTGAAGTTATAAAGTTCTTACAAAAACTTGCTAAGAGTCCCAATGCTAGTGCTATAAACTTGGCTTTCACAAAACATATTACAAATGCTCTCATAAAAGCTAGAGAAGAGAAACTAAAACTTGAAACTTCTATTCCTAGAAAGCTAGAGGATGGTTGGGAGCCCATCATTAAGATGAAGGTCAATAACTTTGATTGTAATGCTTTATGTGATCTTGGTGCAAGTATTTCCGTTATGCCTAAGAAAATTTATAATATGCTTGACTTGCCACCATTGAAAAATTGTTATTTGGATGTTAATCTTGTTGATAATGCTATAAAGAAACCTTTGGGGAGAGTTGACAATGTTCGCATTACCATTAACAATAACCTTGTCCCCGTTGATTTTGTTGTCTTGGATATTGAATGCAATGCATCTTGTCCCCTTATATTGGGAAGACCTTTTCTTCAAACTGTTGGAGCCATCATTGATATGAAGGAAGGTAATATTAAATATCAATTTCCTCTCAAGAAAGGTATGGAACACTTCCCTAGAAAGAGAATGAAGTTACCTTTTGATTCTATTATTAGAACAAGTTATGATATCGATACTTTGTCTCTTGATAACACTTGATATACACTTTCTGCGCCTAGCTGAAAGGCGTTAAAGAAAAGCGTTTATGGGAGACAACCCATGTTTTTACTACAGTACTTTTATTTTATATTTGAGTCTTGGAAGTTGTTTACTACAGTAGCAACCTCTCCTTGTCTTAGTTTTGTGCATTGTTGTGCCAAGTAAAGTCGTTGATAGTAAGGTTCATACTAGATTTGGATTACTGCGCAGAAACAGATTTCTTTGCTGTCACGAATTTCGACCTGCCTCTCTGTAGGCAGCTCAGAAAAATATGCTAATTTACGTGCGTGATCCTCAGATATGTACGCAACTTCCATTCAATTTGGGCATTTTCATTTGAGCAAGTCTGGTGTCTCAATAAAATCCATCTTTACGGACTGTTCTGTTTTGATAGATTCTGCCTTTTATTTCGCATTGCCTCTTTTGCTATGGTGGATGAATTTCTTTGTTCCATTAATGTCCAGTAGCTTTATGCAATGTCCATAAGTGTTTAGAATGATTGTGTCACCTCTGAACATGTGAATTTTTATTATGCACTAACCCTCTAATGAGTTGTTTCGAGTTTGGTGTGGAGGAAGTTTTCAAGGATCAAGAGAGGAGGATGATACAATATGATCAAGGAGAGTGAAAGCTCTAAGCTTGGGGATGCCCCGGTGGTTCACCCCTGCATATTCTAAGAAGACTCAAGCGTCTAAGCTTGGGGATGCCCAAGGCATCCCCTTCTTCATCGACAACATTATCGAGTTCCTCCCCCGAAACTATATTTTTATTCCATCACATCTTATGTACTTTGCTTGGAGCGTCGGTTTGTTTTTGTTTTTGTTTTGTTTGAATAAAATGGATCCTAGCATTCATTGTGTGGGAGAGAGACACGCTCCTCTGTTGCATATGGACAAATATGTCCTTAGGCTTTACTCATAGTATTCATGGCGAAGGTTGAATCTTCTTGGTTAAATTGTTATATGGTTGGAATCGGGAAATGCTACATGTAGTAATTCTAAAATGTATTGAATAATTTGATACTTGGCAATTGTTGTGCTCATGTTTAAGCTCTTGCATCATATACTTTGCACCCATTAATGATGAAACACCTAGAGCTTGCTAAAATTTGGTTTGCATATTTGGTCTCTCTAAAGTCTAGATAATTTCTAGTATTGAGTTTGAACAACAAGGAAGACGGTGTAGAGTCTTATAATGTTTACAATATGTCTTTTATGTGAGTTTTGCTGCACCGGTTCATCCTTGTGTTTGTTTCAAATAACCTTGCTAGCCTAAACCTTGTATCGAGAGGGAATACTTCTCATGCATCCAAAATCCTTGAGCCAACCGATGTCTACGTTCCCCCTCCTTTCCTGTAGACAGTGTTGGGCCTCCAAGAGCGAGAGGTTTGTAGAACAGCAGGCAAGTTTTCCCTTAAGTGGATCACCCAAGGTTTATCGAACTCGGGGAGGAAGAGGTCAAAGATATCCCTCTCATGCAACCCTGCAACCACAAAGCAAGAAGTCTCTTGTGTCCCCAACACACCTAATAGGTGCACTAGTTCGGCGAAGAGATAGTGAAATACAGGTGGTATGAATATATATGAGCAGTAGCAACGGTGCCGAGAAAATAGCTTGCTTGGTGTGTAGTTGATGGTGGTAGTATTGCAGCAGTAGTAACGCGATAAAACGAGTAAACAAGCAGCGATAGCGATATTTAAGAACAAGGCCTAGGGATTAGACTTTCACTAGTGGACACTCTCAACATTGATCACATAACGGAATAGATAAATGCATACTCTACACTCTTGTTGGATGATGAACACATTGCGTAGGATTACACAAACCCTCAATGCCGGAGTTAACAAGCTCCACAATAATGCTCATATTTTAGTAACCTTTAGTGTAAGATAGATCAAAAGACTAAACCAAGTACTAACATAGCATGCACACTTGTCACCTTCATGCATATGTAGGAGGAATAGATCACATCAATATTATCATAGCAATAGTTAACTTCGCAATCTACAAGAGATCATGATCATAGCATAAACCAAGTACTAACACGGTGCACACACTTGTCACCTTTGCACACGTGCGGGAGGAATAAAACTACTTTAATAACATTGCTAGAGTAGCACATAGATAAATTGTGATACAAAACATATTGCAATCATAAAGAGATATAAATAAGCACTTCACTACGCCATTCATAACGAGTGAGTAAGTATTACGTGAAATATAGCCTAAGAGACCCACACGGTGCACACACTCGTCACCTTTACACACGTGGGACAAGGAGTCTCCGGAGATCACATAAGTAAAACTCACTTGACTAGCATAATGACATCTAGATTACAAGCATCATCATATGAATCTCAATCATGTAAGGCAGCTCATGAGATTATTGTATTGAAGCACATAGGAGAGAGATGAACCACATAGCTACCGGTACAGCCCCGAGCCTCGATGGAGAACTACTCCCTCCTCATGGGAGCAGCAGCGGTGATGAAGATGGCGGTGGAGATGGCAGCGGTGTCGATGGAGAAGCCTTCCGGGGCACTTCCCCGCTCCGGCAGGGTGCCGGAACGGAGATTCCTGTCCCCCGGATCTTGGCTTCGCGATGGCGGCGGCTCCGGAAGGTTTTCCGTATCGTGGTTTTTCGCATCGGGGTTTTCGCGACGGAGGCTTTATATAGGCGAAGAGGCGGCGCAGGAGGGTCGAAGGGGTGGCCACACCATATGGCGGCGCGGCCGGGGCACGGGCCGCGCCGGCCTATGGTGCGGGGGCCCGAGTGCCCCCCTCCGGTCCTTCCGGGTGTTCCGGATGCTTCCGGTGAAAATAGGAACCTGGGTCTTTGTTTCGTCCAATTCCGAGAATATTTCGTTACTAGGATTTCTGAAACCAAAAACAGCGAGAAAACGAGAACCGGCACTTCGGCATCTTGTTAATAGGTTAGTTCCGGAAAATGCACGAATATGACATAAAGTGTGCATAAAACATGTAGGTATCATCAATAATATGGCATAGAACATAAGAAATTATCGATACGTCGGAGACGTATCACCAACCACTATGCCATTTGTGTCCACCATACCTACCTACTACATGGTATTTCTCCGCCAATCCAAAGTAAATTGCTTGAGTGCTACCTTTAATATTTCCATTCTTTACCTTTGCAATATATAGCTCATGGGACAAATAGCCTAAAAACTATTGTGGTATTGAATATGTACTTATGCACTTTATCTCTTATTAAGTTGCTTGTTGTGCGATAACCATGTTTTCACGGGGACGCCATCAACTACTCTTTGTTGAATATCATGTGAGTTGCTATGCATGTCCGTCTTGTCCGAAGTAAGGGAGATCTACCACTTTAATGGTTAGAGCATGCATATTGTTAGAGAAGAACATTGGGCCGCTAACTAAAGCCATGAATCATGGTGGAAGTTTCAGTTTTGGACATATATCCTCAATCTCATATGAGAACACTAATTGTTGCTACATGCTTATGCATTAAAGAGGAGTCCATTATCTGTTGTCTATGTTGTCCCGGTATGGATGTCTAAGTTGAGAATAATCAAAAGCGAGAAATCCAAAATGCGAGCTTTCTCCTTAGACCTTTGTACAGGCGGCATAGAGGTACCCCTTTGTGACACTTGGTTAAAACATGTGTATTGCGATGATCCCGGTAGTCCAAGCTAATTAGGACAAGGTGCGGGCACTATTAGTATACTATGCATGAGGCTTGCAACTTGTAAGATATAATTTACATGATACATATGCTTTATTACTACCGTTGACAAAATTGTTTCTTGTTTTCAAAATAAAAGCTCTAGCACAAATATAGCAATCGATGCTTTCCTCTTTGAAGGACCTTTCTTTTACTTTTAATGTTGAGTCGGTTCACCTATCTCTCTCCACCTCAAGAAGCAAACACTTGTGTGAACTGTGCATTGATTCCTACATACTTGCATATTGCACTTGTTATATTACTCTATGTTGACAATTATCCATGAGATATACATGTTATAAGTTGAAAGCAACCGCTGAAACTTAATCTTCCTTTGTGTTGCTTCAATACCTTTACTTTGATTTATTGCTTTATGAGTTAACTCTTATGCAAGACTTATTGATGCTTGTCTGGAAGTACTATTCATGAAAAGTCTTTGCTTTATGATTCATTTGTTTACTCATGTCATTACCATTGTTTTGATCGCTGCATTCATTACATATATTTACAATAGTATGATCAAGGTTATGATGGCATGTCACTCCAGAAATTATCTTTGGTATCGTTTACCTGCTCGGGACGAGCAGGAACTAAACTTGGGGATGCTGATACGTCTCCGACGTATCGATAATTTCTTATGTTCCGTGCCACATTATTGATGATACTACATGTTTTATACACATTATATGTCGTATTTATGCATTTTCCGGCACTAACCTATTAACGAGATGCCGAAGAGCCGATTCTTGTTTTACTGCTGTTTTTGGTTTCAGAAATCCTACAAAGGAAATATTCTCGGAATTGGACAAAATCAACGCCCAGGGTCCTATTTTTGCACGAAGCTTCCAGAAGACCGAGGGGGAAAGGAAGTGGGGCCACGAGGCGCCGCCACAACAGGGCGGCGCGGCCTGGCCCTTGGCCGCGTGGCCCTGGCGTGTGGGGCCCTAGTGTGGCCCCCCGCGTTGCCCTTCCGCCTACTTAAAGCCTTCGTCGCGAAAACCCCAGTACCGAGAGCCACGATACGGAAAACCTATGCGAGACGCCGCCGCCGCCAATCCCATCTCGGGGGATTCGGAGATCACCTCCGGCACCCTGCCGGAGAGGGGAATCATCTCCCGGAGGACTCTTCACCGCCATGGTCGCCTCCGGAGTGATGAGTGAGTAGTTCACCCCTGGACTATGGGTCCATAGCGGTAGCTAGATGGTTGTCTTCTCCTCATGTGCTTCATTGTCGGATCTTGTGAGCTGCCTAACATGATCAAGATCATCTATCCGTAATTCTATATGTTGTGTTTGTCGGGATCCGATGGATAGAGAATACTATGTTATGTTGATTATCAATCTATTACCTATGTGTTGTTTATGATCTTGCATGCTCTCCGTTATTAGTAGAGGCTGCGGCCAAGTTTTTGCTCTTAACTCCAAGAGGGAGTATTTATGCTCGATAGTGGGTTCATGCCTCCATTAAATGCGGGACGAGTGACAGAAAGTTCTAAGGTTGTGGATGTGCTTGTTGCCACTAGGGATAAAACATTGATGCTATGTCCGAGGATGTAGTTATTGATTATATTACGCACCATACTTAATGCAATTGTCCGTTGTTTGCAACTTAATACTTGGAAGGGGTTCGGATGATAACCCTGAAGGTGGACTTTTTAGGCATAGATGCATGCTGGATAGGTCTATGTACTTTGTCGTAATGCCCAATTAAATCTCACAATATTCATCATATCATGTATGTGCATTGTCATGCTCTCTTTATTTGTCAATTGCCCGACTGTAATTTGTTCACCCAACATGCTATTTATCTTATGGGAGAGACACCTCTAGTGAACTGTGGACCCCGGTCCATTCTTTTACATCGAATACAATCTACTGCAATACTTGTTCTACTGTTCTTTGCAAACAATCATCATCCACACTATACATCTAATCCTTTGTTACAGCAAGCCGGTGAGATTGACAACCTCACTGCTTCGTTGGGGCAAAGTACTTTGGTTGTGTTGTGCAGGTTCCACGTTGGCGCCGGAATCTCTGGTGTTGCGCCGCACTACATCCCGCTGCCATCAACCTTTCAACGTGTTTCTTGACTCCTACTGGTTCGATAAACCTTGGTTTCTTACTGAGGGAAACTTGCTGCTGTACGCATCACACCTTCCACTTGGGGTTCCCAACGGACGCGTGCTGTACGCGTATCAGCGGGCCACCCCCAGGCCATGCCTAGGCATGGTCTGGGCACCCCAGCCCCCTCTGACATCCTCGCATATTTCATCCCCCCGAGAACCCTAATATCAGGGGAGTGACCAGAGAAATATCCCGCTGCCGCTAAGGGGCAGAAAACTACAGAGAGAGAAAAGCTCTCCGACAGGCAGAAATCTGCTGGGGAAATTCCTTCCCGGAGAGGGGTGATCGTCGCCGTCGTCACCATCATCGAGTTGGACTTCATCGGGATTATCATCATCATCTCCACCACCAGCATCATCATCACCATCGTCTCAACTACGTCCCGCTGCAGCAATTTGGGTTTGATACTTGTCTAGTTCATAGGGGAAACTTTTCCGGTGTTGATTACCTCTCATAGTTGATGCTATTGGGTGGAACCATTGAATTAAGGTTTATGTCCAGATTGTTATTCATCATAATATCACCTCTGATCATGATCCATATGATGTCTCGTGAGTAGTTCGTTTATTCTTGAGGACATGTGAGAAGTCATGATGTTAGTACTAGAACTATGTTGAGTATTATTCAATGGTATGCTATTTAAGTTGTGGTGCTATTTTTTTAGTGGTGTCATGTGAACGTCGACTACATGATACTTCACCTTTATGGGCATAGGGGAATGCATCATGTGTTTGGCTACTAATTGTGGGATTGCGGAAGTGACAGAAACCCAAACCCCCATTAGGAAACCGGTGCACGAGGGAGTGTAGGATCTCAAAGTTTAAGGATGTGGTTAGATTTATCTTAGTTACTTTCTTGTACGTAGTTGCGGATGCCTGCAAGTGGTATAATCACAAGTATGGATTAGTCCAAGTGTGGGGTAGTGCATTAGCATAGGTTCACCCACGCAACACTTATCAAATCAATGAAGATTATTTAGCTCTGTGAAGCAAAAGCACTTGACGAAATTCACGTGTGTCCTCAAGAACGTTTGGTCATCATAAGTAACACAACCATCTTGTCCTTTGCTCTAAAAAGGATTGCGCCACTCACTGTAATTATTATTATTGTCTTTTATTTACTCGTACTCTATTTACTTGCAATACTAAATATCCCTACAAACCTGTTTGTTAGTTTTTATATTGAATCCTTGATCGAAACTGCTCATCAAAATCTTCTGCTCCTCGTTGGGTTCGACACTCTTATTTATTGAAAGTACTAAGATACACCCCTTATACTTGTGGGTCATCAATATTATCTTTTGGCACCGTTGCCGGTGAGTAAAGCGCTATTGAAGATTGGAATTGGTAAAGGAAACTTTTACTGTAAGTGTTATTTTTATTTTTGTTTACTGCTTTATTTCATTATGGAGACGTCTTCATTTGATTCCCTATTTGGGATTACTACTACCACTGTTATGGTAGTGGATGAACCACCGCATGCTCAAGTGGATCCTTTTAAAATACCTATAAAAATTGTTGAACGTGTTATGAATAACTGCTATTTAGGAGATGGAACGGTCCATCCGGGTGATCATTTACTCTTTGTACATGAATTATGCGAGTTGTTCAAGTGTGCATGTATTTCAATGGACAAAGTTAAGAGGAAGTTATTCTCTTTATCACTTAAGGGAAGAGCTGTGGAATGGTATAAGATGCTCAAGAATGGCCGATCTATTGAATGGGAGGAAATTGTACCTCTCTTTTATTCTAAATTCTATCCTCCAAGTGAGATTCATAAAGATCGGAATCAAATATATAATTTCTAGCCTCAATATGGTGAGAGTATTGCCCAAGCGTGGGGGAGATTGAAGTCACTAATGCTTAAATGTCCCATTCATGAGCTTCCAAGTAATATTGTTATTAATAAATTCTATGCAAGGCTTTCTTTTCACGATAAGGATTTATTGGATGCTTCTTGTTCCGGATCATTTACACGTATGAAAGAAGAATCTAAATGTTATCTTCTCGACCGTATTTCGGAAAATACTGAAGGATGGGAGAATGATAAAGGAAGAAAATCAGTTATAAATTATGATTATGAATGCATTGAATCTTTTATGTGAACTGATGACTTTCGTAATACTAGTGCTGTTTATGGTCTTGATTCTCAAATTCTTGCAAATTGTTTTAAGGCTTTTGCCTCTTATCTTGATGTTCCTAAAAAGCAGTGGAACAAGTACCACGCACCTTATAAAGATATTGCTAATTGTGTTCCTGCTAGAAATAACGAAGTTTGTACTGTTGATCGTGTTTTGCCTGAACCTTATATTGAGAAAGTACCTTTTCCTGCAAAGGTAAAGGAACATTCTATTATAACTAGTGTAGTTAATAAAAGTAAAAAAAGAAAGCTATAGAACCTGATGAATAAATAACTATTGAACATGTTGTAGCAATAGTAACTGATTTGGTTACTAAAAATGTAGAAGATGGACACATTATCTGAAGATGCTTCTAATATTGTTTCACATCTAGGTAAATCCAAGAAAACTAGTGTTCTTGTGTTTTCTATCAGAATAGGCGATCGGTGCTATTATGTTTTATTTTATATTGGTGCAAGTTCAAGTTCTATTCCCTATGAACTTTATAGAGAAATTATGCATGAAATTGGTTCTTGTGAACTTTAAGAAAATGATATGGTTATACAGCGTGCTAATAGAGAGACTATCTGTCAAATTGGTATTGTTAGAGATGTGGAAATTTTATATGGTAATATTAAATATCCTGCTGATTTTCTAGTACTTGGTTCAGTTGATAGTAAGGCTTGTCCTATAATTTTTGGTAGACCTTTCTTGAATACTTGCGGTGCTATTATAGATTGTAAGAAGGAGAATTTTTTTACTAAATTTGATGGAGAGTCTTATGAGTTTAATTTTTCTAAGGTTGCTAAAGCTCCTTATAAAACTGTATTGCCTAATAAGGATTTTAGAATTGAACAACTTGCCTCTATTGCTCTTGCTCCTAAAAATGCTTTGCAACAATATATGGAGGACCATGAAAGTGATGTCTTTATGGAGGAAAAAATGAGATTGATGAGATTTTTCTTCGCCAACTAGATATGCTTAAGCACAATTTACTTGTGGAGGACTTGGCTACCACCTTACCACCCAAGAAGGATCATGTTTTCGATTTAAAACCTTTGCCTGATGATCTTAAATATGCTTATATTGATGATAAGAAAATATATCATGTTATTATTAGTTCTAAACTTTCAGGACAGGAAGAGGAAAGATTATTGGGAGAATTGAAGAAACATCGAGGAGCTATGGGATATACTCTTGATGATTTGAAGGGGATTTCTCCTACTATATATCAGCATTATATTAATATGGAACTTGATGCAAAGCCAGTTGTCGAACATCAACGCTGTTTAATTCCTAAGATGAAGAATGTGGTAAGAAATGAGGTATTAAAACTCCTTGATGCTGGTATTATTTATCCTATAGGTGATAGTAGATGGGTTAGTCATGTGCATTGTGTCCCTATGAAAGGAGGAATTATTGTTGTACCTAATGAGAATAATGAGCTTATTCCTCAAAGAGTAGTAGTTGGTTATAGAATGTGTATTGATTTTAGAAAAGTTAAGGAAGTTACTAAGAGGATCATTATCCTTTACCCTTTATTGATCAAATGTTAGAAAGGTTGGCTAATAAAACTCATTTTTGTTTTGATGGTTATTCTTGGTTTTCTCAAATCTATTATATATTAAAAGTACATTACGGGTTAACCAGAAAAAAGAAGAATTACTAGAAATTACCACAAAAATCAGAAACATCTAGCCGTTGTTTTACTACATGGGCAAACCACAACCAACCGATTATAAAAAAAACTGATGCACAATAATTATCCACCAATGCCATTACTTAATTTTTCACGTACCTCTTCATCTTATATTAAGTTGCCCTTTTCCCTTTTCTTCACCACATGGTCGGCCTTAGCACAAGCTACCGTAGGCTAGGTCTTGCAAATCACGTTTTATTTTCAGATCACGTACAAGCAAAGCAGCGTTGGTTTCTTGCCTCACGAGCATGAGTCATGTTGCTATTGCAAAAGCTGGACTGATCGATGGTGAGCTAGCTTACCCTGTACATACGTGCGTTTCTATATATCCGCAAAGAGGATCGTCACGGCGTTGACGACGCCGTGGATGTCTTCCGATCTCCGGGTATGTCTACGCGTACACGTATGATGCCGTCGCCCGCTGAATTCCGGTCGATCACGGCATCGACGACGCTGCGGATATATTCCGATCTGCCGGTATGTCCACACATACACGTATACGGCACCATCACCGCTGAATTCTGACTTCCGAGCATGCCCTCGCATTATCGCGTGTATACCTACGGTGCCGTCGCTGATGTATCCTGACCTAAGGTGCCATCGCTGTTGTATCCCGATCTCCAATCATGTTCTGCGTATGAATTCTGGTCGATCACGGCATCGATGACACTGCAGATGTATTCCGATTTGCCGGTATGTCCACACATACACGTACGGCACCATCACCGGTGAATTCTGACTTCCGAGCATGCCCTCGCGTTGTCACGTGTATACCTATGATGCTGTCGCTGCTGTATCCCGACCTACAGTGCCGTCGCTGTTGTATCCCGATCTCCGATCATGTTCTCGCGTATGGTGCCACAGTATTCATATTCCGATCTCTCGGCAGCCCAACGTTCCAATCTTAGAAAATCGCCTTGCCTTTGTTCGAGTGTACCTGCCGGGCGACCTCTCCAATCTGCTGTTCTGTCCATGATAACAAGCAGTCGTCATGAAGCACATGTGTTCATTGTCCAAATATGAAGATGGAACGTCAACGCCGTGGATGTCTTCCGATCTCCGGGTATATCTACGCGTACACGTATGATGCCGTCGCCCGCTGAATTCCGGTCGATCACAACATCGACGATGCTGCGGATATATTCCGATCTGCCGGTATGTCCACACATAATGTCCACACATACACGTACACGACACCATCACCGCTGAATTCTGACTTCCGAGCATGCCCTCGCGTTGTCGCGTGTATACCTACGGTGTCGTCGCTGATGTATCCTGACCTACGGTGCCATCGCTGTTGTATCCCGATCTCCAATCATGTTCTCGCGTATGAATTCCGGTCGATCACGGCATCGATGACACTGCAGATGTATTCCGATTTGCCGATATGTCCACACATACACGTACAGCACCATCACCGGTGAATTCTGACTTCCGAGCATGCCCTCGCATTGTCGCGTGTATACCTATGGTGCTGTCGCTGCTGTATCCCGACCTACAGTGCCGTCGCCGTTGTATCCCGATCTCCGATCATGTTCTCGCGTATGGTGCCACAGTATTCATATTCCGATCTCTCGGCAGCCCAACGTTCCAATCTTAGAAAATCGCCTTGCCTTTGTTCGAGTGTACCTGCCAGGCGACCTCTCCGATGTGCTACCGTTCTGTCCATGACAACAAGCGATCGTCATGAAGCACATGTGTTCATTGTCCAAATATGAAGATGGAACGTGTGCTCGGGTTAATCATTAAGTGCAGATCATCTACACTTAGACCCAATTTGTTCCGTTGGTAACAAAATCTTTAGTCCAAGGTTCTATAAAGGATTCTGCTGATCTTTTCTTTCGTACGAGCATTTTAATTCAGATTTGTTTACTTCCTTTGATATATACACCATCGCATCCAATTATAAGTTAACGTGCTTGCTGCTGGTGGAGTGGCAATTCACTTGGCAATTGGCATCGGCATTTTTTTCAAAACAACATAGATCGCTTGAATCACTTTAATGTGAAACTGATGAGTTAGATAAAAGCGTTATTTTTTTCAAAAAAGAAAAAAGAAATTGCACCTTCAAGTCTTTACATCATTGCATGGACTTCTTTTCTGCACAGCCTCAGAAACTTTCATATTGGACAGAAATATTATCCTTTTGCTAAGAAATAAGGTAATTTAGTGAGTCCTTCTATCATCTTGAAGCTAAAATATTTTATCTGTTCCTCTTACTTATTTGTAGATCATTTGCAGGTTTAAGTATGATTTGTTGTGTTCTTTGAAAGATACTTCAACATCACCTATAGATACCAGTATGATATGGTTCTTTTTTTGCCCGCTGATATTTGTTTCTCTAGCTAGGACTACAATTTTTCTTTGTTCGTGGTATATCCTTATCTAGATAATAAACGTTATGCATGTGAAGCTTTCACATGATTCGAAATTTATGGATTATTCATCGATAACTTAATGGTGATTGATGAACAGATGGAGAGAATTCCTCAGTCACATAGTTGCTAGGATAAAGGAACTATATACTTCTGTTCATCTTTTTAGTTGTATCTAATTTCTAGCATTAATCAGTAATTAGTGGATAAAAAAATCATACTTTGATGAAAAACATTTTCCAAAATTAGCATGTGTAATGTGAGATGTTTATCTCTAATAATGAGCAAAACTTACTACATTGGAACATTATCTTAAGATGGATCATTCGGTTGTACATGCTCATGCCGAAATTACTAGCTTATGTACTCGGTCTTCTAGCTTTCACAAAACCAAACAATTATAGTGGCCCCATCTTTCCACAACTAAGTGAGGTCATGTATGACTCCATTTATCATGCCGGTGGGTGAGGGTTAGGAAGGAACATAGGCTGATTTTTACAGGTAACCTGTATATTTGTGAGTAGTCCTTATTCAACCTTCTGCATGGAGCTTGCCGATAGCAATAAAGCGCCTAGAATAACCTAGATGTTAGTGACTAATTTTTATGCATTTTTTCTTCATGGGAAAGGTCTGCCTTCCGGAGGCAATAAAGAAATACAATTTTCTGGGACATACATAGGTTCAATTCTTATGTTGCATCTACACCTATGAACTCAATTCTTTGTAGATGATTGATTTATAACATTGTTGTTACTCCGTTTTTGAAGAAAAAGCCCATGCTTGTTGACAAATTATTTTCCCATGTCAAATAATGCCAGAATATGTCTTTTGCAATATAGCATCCGTGAATTTTAGTGTTTTTTTACTGAATGCCCCCTCTTAGATACAATAATTCGTGTTTCTTATCAGTTTTCCAATATGTCTTGCCAAGAAAAAACTACACCACATACCTTTTGTTATTATTAATGCAAGCTACCTGCAGTATGGGATAAGACATTTATATTGTGGTTTAGTTTTAGATTGCTTCAATGTTAGTGGTGGAAACATGAAACTATGGAGTGATATGCTTAGAATCTTTGTTACAACTGCTTATCAAAATTCTTAATACATTGTAAACAAATGGAGCTTAATAACTTGCGGGTATAAGGTAACCCAATTAAGTATGATGTTGTTGACCCTGAGTACTTATTCTATTATTTACATGTTCAAAGAACTACGATTGGTAATCCAATCCAACACCTTAAAATATTTTCAGTTTCCTCTACCACTTGAGAAAATTTATTAGTTTTTTAAAATTTTACGGAAGAACTCCTATTTCTTGATTGTCTTATTTGATGAATAGATTTTAAACTTTCATATAAGATTAGTGTACATAAATTCAATACTTTAATGTGCTTCAAAATTCAGCATCCATAAACTATGAATGCCAAATTTTATATCTTCATATTCTTGGAAAATTATATTGTATATAGTACATTAGCTTTGCCCACATCCTAAGCTCTAAAATTATTACGTACAATAATAATGTTATTCTCACTATTTTGAAAATTATGCAGTATAGTACTTAGTTTGAGTAAGCATATTATGTTCTATTATCATGTTATGATACAATATAGGGGATATTTATGGGAGGTGACGTTTTGGCTCATAGGAGCAAACGCTCCTATTATACAAAATAATTAAAAAATAATTTTAAAAATGTCAAAAAATTCTGACTTAAATTTTTTGTTGTACATCGTGACATTCTATGTTAGTGCACAAGTTTTTATGGAGAAACAACATTTTATGTGGCGTGTACAAAAAAGACAAAAAAATGTCCTGTACGTAGTCGTGGTATAGCATCAAAATTTGTCTTTTTTACTGGAGCCACAAATTTTTATAGTTTTTTTTGAAAACTTGTGTACGAACATAAAATGTGTAGGTGTACATGAAAAAGTTTAGTTTAGAATTTTTTGACAGTTCAAAATGTTGATTCACACAATGGGAGCAAATGCTCCTATGAGCCAAAGTGAATATTCCATATTTATGTCATATTTCCCTAACTATTCCAACAAAGACAACGACCACATTCTACTTGACAAAGAAGTTATTTATGTATTTATCACTGATTTATTCTCCCCAAATTAATGCATTGAAGCTTTAAAATTGGGTCCGGATTTACCAGTTCAAGTGGCAAGGAATATATCTAATTTTGTCTTCACCATGCATTTTGAAATAAATGACTATTGTTGCTCTTTGGACTAAGTAGCTAACTTTGATTTTTTTCCTTCGATCAATTTATTAAAAAAAATTGAAAATACAAAAAAGAATATTTTGTGGAAGAGTATTTCTAGGGTAAAACTATTCCACTAAAATATGGTTAGTACATGTTAAGTTTATTCAACTAGAAGTATTATATTTTGCAAATCCATATTGGACACACACTATGTAAATGAAATTGTATTTAGATGTTTCATTTTGAAAAGCCTCTTATAAAGAATGTTTTCACAGCTTTGAACAAGTTGTGCTAATTCAACTAATTTTCAACAAGTATATGATATGAGACGTTTAGACCTTGAAACAGATAAAAGGTTGCCCGCGCAAGTGCGCGGGCCACTCTGCTAGTTGCTGTTAAAAAACAAGATCAAGAGAAAACCACTTTTATTTATGCTTATGGAACTTCTGCTTATAGACATATGCCGTTTGGTTTGTGTAATGATCCTGCTACATTTCAAAGATGCATGTCTGCTATTTTTCATGATTTTTGTGAAGAAATTTTGGAAGTATTCATGGACAATTTCTCCATCTATGGAACTTCTTTTGATAATTGTTCGCATAATCTTGATAAAGTTTTGCAGAGATGTGCAGAAACTAAACTTGTTCTTAATTGGGAGAGATGTCACTTTATGGTAAATGAAGGAATTGTTCTTGGACATAAAATTTCTGAAAAAGGTATTGAAGTCGACAGAGCCTAAGTTGAAGCGATTGAGAAAATGCCGTGTCCTAGGGATGTTAAAGGTATTCATAGTATTCTTGTCCATGCTAGTTTCTATAGGAGGTTTATTAAAAAATTCTCTAAAATTTAAAATCCTCTTACTAATCTTCTCCAAAAGGATGTACCTTTTGTTTTTTATGATCCTATTTCTGTTAATGATATTATTCCAAATGAACAATTGACTATAATAAAAGTAACTTCACGAGGGAGAGTCCTTGGTACGCTGATTATGCTAACTTTATTGTTTCTAAGTACTCGCCTCCAATATTTACAGCTCAACAAAGTAGGAAATTATTTTATGATTTGCGGCATTATTTTTTGGATGACCCACACTTATATTAAGAAGGAGTGGATGGTATTATGCGAAGATGTGTTCCAGAATATGAACAACGAGAGATATTGAGGAAATGTCATGGAAGTGCTTATGGAGGACATCATGCTGGAGATAAAACTGCACAAAAGGTTCTACAATCAGGTTTTTATTGACCTACTCTTTTTAAGGATGCGAGAAAGTTTATTTTATCTTGTGATGAATAAGAGTTGGTAATATTTCTAGACGTAATGAAATGCCTATGAATTATTCTCTTGTTATTGAACTATTTGATTGTTGGGGATTTGACTTTATGGGTCCTTTTTCCTCCTTCAGAAGGTTATACTCATATACTTGTTGTTGTTGATTATGTTACTAAGTGGGTAGAAGCTATACCTACAAAGAGTGTTGATGGTGAGACCTCGATAAAATTGCTTAAAGATGTTATTTTTCGTAGGTTTGGTGTGCCTAGATATCTTATGACTGATGGAGGTTCTCATTTTATTCATGGTGGTTTTAGAAAGACCCTTGCTAAATATGATGTTAATCATAGGATTTCTTCAGCCTATCATCCCCAAACAAGTGGGCAAGTAGAACTATCGAGATTAAGTCTATCTTGCAAAAGAATATTAATAAATCTAGAAAGAAATGGACTAATAAGCTAAATGATGCTTTATGAGCTTATATAACTGCTTATAAAAATCCTATGGGTATGTCTCATTACAAAATGGTTTGTGAAAAAGCATGTCACTTGCCTTTAGAATTAGAACATAAAGCTTATTGGGCAGTGAAAGAACTTAACAGAGATTTTAAACTAGCTGGTAAGAAAAGGTTGCTTGACTTAAATTCTCTAGATGAATGGATGAATGAAGCTTATGAAAATGCTAGACTCCTTAAAGAAAAAGTTAAGAAGTAGCATGATAGGATAATCATTAAGAGAGAGTTTCATGTTGGTGAGAAATTTCTATTGTATAGGTCTCGTCTCAGATTTTTTGCAGGAAAATTACTCTCGAAATGGGAAGGACCTTTTATTATTGAAGAGGTGTATCATTCCGGTGCTATAAAGATTGCTTCATTGAAGGATAACACTACACAAGTGATGAATGGACAAAGACTCAAGCATTATATTTCTGGAGATTCTTATAATGAAGACATTGGTATTATTCAAGTGGTGACTCTGGAATAATTCATTAAGGAGCAACACCAGGAATCTGCGGAGTCCGTTTTCAAATAGGTAACAGTTTTTAAAGGTTTGTGATAAATTCTCTAGGTTATATTTTTGTGGTTCTTATTAAATATGAAAAATTACGAGACGAAAATGAGTAGGAGACGGTGCCCAGGGGCACCAGACCACCCCTAGGCGTGGGCCAGGCCAGTCCGCGCCTAGGCATGGTGTGGGCGCCCTGGAGCCCCTCTCCGACCCTGTTTCGCCTTGTTCCCTTTCTTTTATTATGAAAATTTTTGCTATATAATTCCCTGGATCCCCCGAGGTCTGTATATCATTTTCTCGTAGTATTTTCGTTACGATCTGTTTCTGCCAGTATTTGTTTTCAAATTTAGAGCCACAATGTCTTCTTCTGGATCACCCAAGGGCAACCCCTCCGTGAACGTCGACAACCCGTACATGAACGAGATGAAGATGCATCCGAAGGAGTTGTTGCTCAAGGATGAGAAGATGCAAGTAGAAGATGTTCCGGGCCTAAAGGAGAAGGCAGTCTGGAGGCTAGGATGGAAAAGCTGGAGCAAGAAGTCTTTGGATACAAGAAGATGGTAGAACGTGAGGTGAACATTATCCATAGGATAAATGAAGAACTCATTTGCGAGCACAAGAAGGAAGTCACAAATCTTTGGGATGATATCTTCTCGCTCCACGAGACCACCAACAAACTACAAGCACAACTCTATGACGTGAAAAATCAAAACTATGAGTATGAGACTAAGTTTAAACGCATAAGTGCTGATGTCAGTTTTAGGATATTGGAAACGAAGTCATCCTTTGTTGATGGGGATCCCTTACCTTGGCACTATGATATATCAGGATTCACCGTCAATACCGAAGGAGTGATTCATCATTGGTATTGGCATCCCCTTGGCTTGTTCCAAGCTTGGGGGAGTTCCGCGGTATCACACTATTATCTTTTACCCTTTTACTTTTCAAGTACTATCATATCATGAGTAGAGGAGTTATCATATCGGATAGTTTGCAGTATGGAATTATCTCTCCTTTAGTTGGTTATCCATGTATCCTTGGTGTGAGTTGTCGTTATGGATTATTAATGAGAAGTTTCGATCATTTACTTTCTGCACACCTTCTTTTAGCTTGTGGTTTTTGTCATATGATTAATCTTGTTGGTGAGTATTGGTATCACTTTGGAATCATTAAGTAATTCTAGTTGGTTTTGGCAAACTTAGCATTGGTCAATAGCAACAATACTTTGAGGCTTAAACAGAAAAGAGAGAAGTACATGCAGATACATTGTTCCATTATCTTACTTTCTTGTCTAATCATAAGCTTATTATTTTTAAGTTAAAGCCGTTCGTACGCTCGAGGAAGATTGCATGATTATTTTCCATCACATGTATATTTGTTTGTTTCACTCAACTCTTATGCTAGCCAAAAGCCTGTACTGAGAGGGAATGCTTCTCGTGCATCCAAACTATGAACCAAAATCCAATGCCAATTGTGTCCACCATATCTACCTATTAGCATTATTGCTATTTCAAGTATATTCATCATGTTTTTATCTATCTTTCAAATAATTATGAGAAAATTAGTTAGTAAAGCTTTCACGAACTTGATGGCACGTTTACTTACTTGCACTTCATAAATTTGAACCATTGTGACTATCTTATGTAGATTATATGCTTACAAGTTGTAAGTTAGGTGTTGGCACAACCATGTTTTCATGGGGCACGCTTTCAACATTGCACTTATTCTTATTTAGTTGATGTAATGATCTTTTGTTTATGGATACCTAACAATGCGAAATAAAATGGAAACTTGTAAGTTCATGGAGTTTGTATATGTGTTAGATAAACGTTGGGCCGCTAACCTAAGCCATGCATCATTCATGGTGGAAGTTTACAACACTCCTAGTGAGCATTCCGTGAAGCATCTTCAATAAAAAGTTATACCCATAGTAAATAAAAGGATTGTTGAGATGCCCATTGTCTCTTTGTCTTGTCATTTTGGTGTGGGATTGCTCTTATATGAAAGATTACCTCCATATCATGGGGCAAGAGTTACCCCTGCTGCGTTCTTAATAATACATGTATACTTACAATGACGAGAACTTATTTGGGACCTAAGTTGAGTAGCATGTGGTGTAGGTACTCGTATTCAAGGGGCATGAGATTTTCAACTTATGATTTGTCAAGCATATGACTCATTTTTTGCCCTCACATTAACTTTAACCATTCAAGATGCTTATGATATGGGCAATGAGAGCTCAAAGCTAATAAGTGTCATACCTTTCTGAAAGCTCTATAAGAATTGTTGATTCTTACTTCCTTCTTCGAAGGAGCTATCTTTTACTTTTATGTGTAGTCAGTAAACCTATTCCCCTCCATCTTAAGCAAACATTTGAGTTGTTGTGATCCAACCATTTATGAGTTTTGATGTATTTGATTATGTCTTTTATCCCTCCTTGTGTAGCACAATGTTTTTAGCTGAATGAATTTAAACTTTGAAAGTTAGCAATGACTGTAAAGATATTGTAATGATTGAGCATGTAATTTCTGCGATGTAAGCTCTAATATAAAGACTCTGCACGAAAGATAAGTACAATTTGTCAATTGTTCTCTAACCAAGAACAAAAGTTTGTCGTCATCAATTATGATTTCCTCTATGCACCTCTATTAGTGATCCTTTTACTCATTGCAAGTGAAGTTGTATAAGAAGAAGTTGCTATCTATAAATGACTTGTGTACTGGTAAGTGATGACCCACAAGTATAGGGGGTGTATCGTAGTACTTTCGATAAATAAGAGTGTCGAACCCAACGAGGAGCAGAAAGTGTTGACAAGCAGTTTCGATGAAGGATTCACTCTAAATGCTCACGGACAAGTATTCAGGGGGTTTTGATATAGCAGATAAATAAAGTACAAGTAAGTAAATGCGAGATTAATAATTGCAGCGAGTGGCCCAATCCTTTTTAGCACAAAGGACAAGCCGGTTTGTTTACTTATGATGACCAAACGTTCTTGAGGACACACGGGATTTTAGTCTAGTGCTTTCGCTTCATATAGTTGATTAATCTTCATTGTTTTGATAAGTGTTGTGTGGGTGAACCTATGCTAATGCACCGCCCTTCCTAGGACTAATACATAATTGTGATTAAACCCCTTGCAAGCATCCGCAAATACAACAAAGTAATTAAGATAAATCTAACCACAGCCTTAAACTCTGAGATCCTGCTATCCCTCCTGCATCGATATACCAACGGGGGTTCACGTTGCTGTCACTCCGGCAACCCCACAATTAGCAAACGAATACAAGATGCATTCCCCTAGGCCCATAAAGGTGAAGTATCATGTAGTCGACGTTCACATGACACCACTAGAAGAATAACACCAAAAATTAAATATCAAACCATTAAATATTACTCAACATAGTTCACTACTAACATTTAGACTTCACACATGTCCTCAAGAACTAAACGAACTACTCACAATACATCATATGGAACATGATCAGAGGTGATATGATGATGAATAACAATCTGAACATAAACCTTGGTTCAATGGTTTCACTCAATAGCATCAATAACAAGGAGTAATCAATACCGGGAGAGTTTCCCCTATGAAATAATCAAGATTCAACCCTAGATGTTACAGCGGAGATGAGGTGGCAGCGGTGGAGATGATGGTGTCGGCGGTGGAGATGATGATGATGATGATCCCAATGAAGTCCAGCTCGATGGCGGTGACGATGGCGTCGATTTCCCCCTCCGGGAGGGAATTTCCCCGGCAGATTTCAGCCTGCCGGAGAGCTCTTTTCTCTCTGGTGTTTTCCGCCCCGCAGAGGCGGCTCTGTCTATTCTCGATGCCTCCTCTCGCCTTAGGGTTCTCGGGAGATCAAGTACGCGAAGGAGAGATGGCCGAGGGGGGTTGATACGTCTCAAACGTATCTATAATTTCTTATGTTCCATGCTACTTTTATGATGATACTCACATGTTTTATACACATTATATGTCATTACTATGCGTTTTCCGGAACTAACCTATTGACGAGATGCCGAAGAGCCAGTTCCTGTTTTCTGCTGTTTTTGGTTTCAGAAATCCTAGTAAGGAAATATTCTCGGAATTGGACGAAATCAACGCCCAGTACCTTATTTTTCCACGAAGCTTCCAGAACACCGGAGAGAGACCAGAGGGGAGCCAGGAGGCCCCACACGCCAGGGCGGCGTGGCCAAGGGGTGGGGCGCGCCCCCCTAGTGTGTGGCCCCACCAGGGCCCCTCCGAGGCTGCCCTTCCGCCTACTTAAGGACTCCGTCGCGAAAACCCTATACGAAAAAGCCACGGTACGAGAAACCTTCCAGAGCCGCCGCCATCGCGAAGCCAAGATCTGGGGGACAGGAGTCTCTGTTCCGGCACGCCGTCGGGACGGGGAAGTGCCCCCGGAAGGCATCTCCATCGACACCACCGCCATCTCCATCAACGCGCTGCTGTCTCCCATGAGGAGGGAGTAGTTCTCCATCGAGGCTAAGGGCTATACCGGTAGCTATGTGGTTCATCTCTCTCTCCTATGTACTTCAATACATTGATCTCATGAGCTGCCTTACATGATTGAGATCCATATGATGAGCTTTTAATCTAGATGTCGTTATGCTATTCAAGTGGATTTTACTTATGTGATCTCCGGAGACTCCTTGTCCCACGTGTGTAAAGGTGACAGTGTGTGCACCGTGTGGGTCTCTTAGGCTATATTTCACAGAATACTTATTCACCGAGTTATGATTTGAGTTGGATGTCTCTATGAAATTGTGGTGTGTTAGTACCTCCTATGAATGCTCACAGTGACAGCGTGGGGTGTTTATTAGTACTTGGGAACACATCTTTAAGGTTTGCCTACATGATGAATTAGTGTTCGTTATCTTGCCAGAGAGTAATTCAGAATAGCGTAGTGAAGTGCTTATTTATATTCCTTTATGATGCAATGTGCTTTATATCACTATTAATCTATGTGCTACTCTGGTGATGTTATTAAAGTAGTCTATTCCTCCTCCTTGATGTAATGGTGACAGTGTGTGCATCATGTAGTACTTGGCGTAGTTTATGATTGTGATCTCTTGTAGAGTATGAAGTTAACTATTACTATGATAGTATTGATGTGATCTATTCCTCCTTTCATAGCTTGATGGTGACAGTGTGCATGCTATGTTAGTACTCTGTATAATTGCGTTGGTCTATCATGCACTCTAAGGTTATTTAAATATGAACATCGAATGTTGTGGAGCTTGTTAACTCCGGCATTGAGGTGCTCTTGTAGCCCTACAGAATTAGTGGTGTTCATCATCCAACAAGGGAGTGTAGAGTGGTTTTATTATGTGATCAATGTTGAGAGTGCCCACTAGTGAAAGTATGATCCCTAGGCCTTGTTTCCAAATACTGCAATCATCGCTTATTTACTGTTCTACTGCATCTTTACTTCATGCAATATTACTACCATCAACTGCACACCAGCAAGCTATTTTCTGGGGCCGTTACTACTGCTCATATTCATTCATACCACTTGTATTTCACTATCTCTTTGTCGAACTAGTGCACCTATACATCTGACAAGTGTATTAGGTGTGTTGGGGACACAAGAGACTTCTTGTATCGTGATTGCAGGGTTGCTTGAGAGGGATATCTTTGACCTCTTCCTCCCTGAGTTCGATAAACCTTGGGTGATCCACTTAAGGGAAAACTTGTTGTTGTTCTACAAACCTCTGCTCTTGGAGGCCCAACACTGTCTACAGGAATAGAAGCGTGCGTAGACATCAAGCTATTTTCTGGCGCCGTTGCTGGGGAGGTAAGGTAAAAGTTATTCACATCCTCCGACTACTAAGCTATTTCCTAGTCTTGTTGCCGGTGTGTGAGTGCTCGAAGCTATTTCTTTTAGATCCTGCAATTGCATCTTTTTGTTTCTTGTTAAACACTAGTAAGGCATAATGGACAACAGTGAGCTTTTTATTCTATTTCCTGAGTTAAGACATGGATTGTTTGATGCGAAAATTAAAAAACCTATGGAACCTTATTTGCATGCTAGTAGTAATATTAGTATGAACGCTTTGAACACCATTGTTGATAATGATATAGAAAGTTCTAAGCTTGGGGAAGCTGGTTTTGATGAGCATGATATTTTTAGTCCCCCAAGCATTGAGGAGAAAATTTTCTTTGATGATACTTTGCCTCCTATTTATGTTGATTATAATGATAGTGGTCTTTTGGTGCCACCTACTATGGAGAGTAAATTTTATTATGATTATACTATGCCTCCTACACTTGATGAGAATAATAATGATAGCTACTTTGATGAATTTGCTCCCACTATTACTAATAAAATTGATTATGCTTATGTGGAGAGTAATAATTTTATGCATGAGACTCATGATAAGAATGTTTCATTTGATAGTTATATTGTTGATTTGCTCATGATGCTACTGGATATTATTATGAGAGAGGAAAATATGGTTGTAGAAATTTTCATGTTACTAAAACACCTCTCTATATGCTGAAATTTTTGAAGTTACACTTGTTTTATCTTTCTATGCTTGTTGCATTATGCTTCATGAATTTGTTTATTTACAAGATTCCTTTTCATAGGAAGTGGGTTAGGCTTAAATTTGTTTTGAATTTGCTTTTTGATGCTCTCTTTTGCTTCAACTCTTATTTCTTGGGAGTGCATCATTGAAACTGCTGAGCCCATCTTAATGGCTATAAAGAAAGCACTTCTTGGGAGATAACCCATGTTTTTATTTTACTACAGCAATTTTGTTTTATATTTGAGTCTTGGAAGTTATTACTACTGTAGCAACCTCTCCTTATCTTTATTTTATTGCATTGTTGTGCCAAGTAAAGTCTTTGATAGTAAGGTTCATACTAGATTTGGATTACTGCGCAGAAAGAGATTTATTGCTGTCACGAATTTGGGCAGGGTTCTCTGTAGGTAACTCAGAAAAATCTGCCAATTTACGTGAGTGATCCTCAGATATGTCGCAACTTTCATTCAATTTGAGCATTTTCATTTGAGCAAGTCTGGTGCCTATAAAAAATTCGTCTTTACGGACTGTTCTGTTTTGACAGATTCTGCCTTTTATTTCGCATTGCCTGTTTTGCTAGGTTGGATGGATTTGTTTGTTCCATTAACTTTCAGTAGCTTTGTGCAATGTCCAGAAGTGTTAAGAATGATTGTGTCACCTCTGAACATGTGGATTTTTGATTATGCACTAACCCTCTAATGAGTTTGTTTTGAGTTTGGTGTGGAGGAAGTTTTCAAGGGTCAAGAGAGGAGGATGATACAATATGATCAAGAAGAGTGAAAAGTCTAAGCTTGGGGATGTACCTGTGGTTCATCCCTGCATATTTCAAGAAGACTCAAGCATCTAAGCTTGGGTATGCCCAAGGCATCCCCTTCTTCATCGACAACTTATCAGGTCACCTCTAGTGAAACTATATTTTTATTCCATCACATCTTATGTGCTTTACTTGGAGCGTCTGTGTGCTTTTATTTTCGTTTTGTTATTTTCATTCTCTGAATAAATTCATGCTTGTGTGGGAGAGAGACACGCTTCGCTGTTGCATATGAACACATATGTTCTTAATTTTACTTTTAATGTTCATGGCGAAGGTTGAAACTGCTTCGTTCATTGTTATATGGTTGGAAACAGAAAATGCTTCATGTGGTAATTGGTATAATGTATTGAATAATTTGATACTTGGCAATTGTTATATAGATCATGTTTAAGCTCTTGCATCATGTACTTTGCACCTATTAATGAAGAACTACATAGAGCTTGTTAAAATTCGGTTTGCATGATTGGTCTCTAGAGTCTAGATATTTTCTGGTTGAGGTGTTTGAACAACAAGGAGACGATGTAAAGTCTTATAATGCTTACAATATGTTCATATGTGAGTCTTGCTGCACCGTTTCATACTTGAGTTTGCTTCAACCAAACTTGCTAGCCTAGCCTTGTATTGAGAGGAATTCTTCTCGTGCATCCAAATCCTTGAGCCAATAACCATGCCATTTGTGTCCACCATACCTACCTACTACATGGTATTTCTCTGCCATTCCAAAGTACATTACTTGAGTGCTACCTTTAAAATTTCTATCCTTTGTCTTTGCAATATATAGCTCATGGGAAAATAGCCTTAAAAACTATTGTGGTGAAGAATATGTAGCTATGTATCTTATTTCTTATAAGTTGCTTGTTGAGCGGTAACCATGTTTCTGGGGACGCCACCAACTATTTCACCTTTGTTGAATATCATGTGAGTTGCTATGCATGTTCGTCTTGTCTGAAGTAAGGACGATTTTCATGATCAAATGGTTTGAGTATGCATATTGTTAGAGAAGAACATTGGGCCGCTAACTAAAGCCATGATCCATGGTGGAAGTTTCAGTATGGACAATCAATCCTCAATCTCTTATGAGAATTTTAATTGTTGTTGAATGCTTATGCATTAAAGAGGAGTCCATTATCTGTTGTCTATGTTGTCCCGGTATGGATGTCTAAGTTGAGAATAATCAAAAGCGAGAAATCCAATGCGAGCTTTCTCCTTAGACCTTTGTACGAGCGGCATAGAGGTACCCCTTTGTGACACTTGGTTGAAACATATGCTATGCTATGATAATCCATGTTAATCCAAGCTAATTAGGACAAGGTGCGAGCACTATTGGTATACTATGCATGAGGCTTGCAACTTATAGGATATCTTATACATAACACATATGCTTTATTACTACCGTTGACAAAATTGTTTCTTGTTTTCAAAATGTAAAGCTCTAGCACAAATATAGTAATCCATGCTTCCCTCTGCGAAGGGCCTATCTTCTACTTTATTGTTGAGTCAGTTTACCTACTTCTTTCTATCTCAGAAGCAAACACTAGTATCAACTGTGTGCATTGATTCTTACATGTTTACCTATTGCACTTGTTATATTACTTTGTGTTGACAATTATCAATGAGATATATATGTTGAAGTTGAAAGCAACTTCTGAAACTTATATCTTCCTTTGTGTTGTTTCAAAGCTTTCTACTAAGAATTTATTGCTTTATGAGTAACTCTTATGCAAGTCTTATTGATGCTTGTCTTGAAAGTATTATTCATGAAAAGTCTTTGCTATATGATTCATTTGTTTACTCATTATCTTTGCCATTGCTTCGAATCGCTGCATTCATCTCATATGCTTTACAATAGTATTGATCAAGATTATGATAGCATGTCACTTCAGAAATTATCCTTGTTATCGTTTACCTACTCGAGGGCGAGTGGGAACTAAGCTTGGGGATGCTTGATACGTCTCAAACGTATTATAATTTCTTATGTTCCATGCTACTTTTATGATGATACTCACATGTTTTATACACATTATATGTCATTATTATGCGTTTTCCGGAACTAACCTATTGACGAGATGCCGAAGAGCCGGCTTCTGTTTCTCGCTGTTTTTGGTTTCAGAAATCCTAGTAAGGAAATATTCTCGGAATTGGACGAAATCAACGCCCAGTACCTTATTTTTCCATTAAGCTTCCAGAACACCGGAGAGAGACCAGAGGGGAGCCAGGGGGCCCCACACGCCAGGGCGGCGCGACCAAGGGTGGGGCGCGCCCCCTAGTGTGTGGCCCCACCAGGGCCCCTCCGAGGCTGCCCTTCCGCCTACTTAAGGACTCCGTCGCGAAAACCCTATACGAAAAAGCCACGGTACGAGAAACCTTCCAGAGCCTCCGCCATCACGAAGCCAAGATCTAGGGGACAGGAGTCTCTGTTCCGGCACGCCGCCGGGACGGGGAAGTGCCCCCGGAAGGCATCTCCATCGACACCACCGCCATCTCCATCAACGCGCTGCTGTCTCCCATGAGGAGGGAGTAGTTCTCCATCGAGCCTAAGGGCTGTACCGGTAGCTATGTGGTTCATCTCTCTCTCCTATGTACTTCAATACAATGATCTCATGAGCTGCCTTACATGATTGAGATCCATATGATGAGCTTTTAATCTAGATGTCGCTATGCTATTCAAGTGGATTTTACTTATGTGATCTCCGGAGACTCCTTGTCCCACGTGTGTAAAGGTGACAGTGTGTGCACCGTGTGGGTCTCTTAGGCTATATTTCACAGAATACTTATTCACTGAGTTATGATTTGAGTTGGACGTCTCTATGAAATTGTGGTGTGTTAGTACCTCCTATGAATGCTCACAGTGACAGCGTGGGGTGTTTATTAGTACTTGGGAACACATCTTTAAGGTTTTCCTACATGATGAATTAGTGTTCGTTATCTTGCCAGAGAGTAATTCATAATAGCGTAGTGAAGTGCTTATTTATATTCCTTTATGATGCAATGTGCTTTATATCACTATTAATCTATGTGCTACTCTGGTGATGTTATTAAAGTAGTCTATTCCTCCTCCATGATGTAATGGTGACAGTGTGTGCATCATGTAGTACTTGGCGTAGTTTATGATTGTGATCTCTTGTAGATTATGAAGTTAACTATTACTATGATAGTATTGATGTGATCTATTCCTCCTTTCATAGCTTGATGGTGACGAGTGTGCATGCTATGTTAGTACTCGGTATAATTGCGTTGGTCTATCATGCACTCTAAGGTTATTTAAATATGAACATCGAATGTTGTGGAGCTTGTTAACTCCGGCATTGAGGTGCTTTTGTAGCCCTACACAATTAGTGGTGTTCATCATCCAACAAGGGAGTGTAGAGTGGTTTTATTATGTGATCAATGTTGAGAGTGCCCACTAGTGAAAGTATGATCCCTAGGCCTTGTTTCCAAATACTGCAATCATCGCTTATTTACTTGTTCTCATCGCATCTTTACTTCCTGCAATATTACTACCATCAACGCACGCTAGCAAGCTATTTTCTAGCGCCGTTACTACTGCTCATATTCATTCATACCACTTGTATTTCACTATCTCTTCGCCGAACTAGTGCACCTATACATCTGACAAGTGTATTAGGTGTGTTGGGGACACAAGAGACTTCTTCTATCGTGATTGCAGGGTTGCTTGAGAGGGATATCTTTGACCTCTTCCTCCCTGAGTTCGATAAACCTTGGGTGATCCACTTAAGGGAAAACTTGCTGCTGTTCTACAAACCTCTGCTCTTGGAGGCCCAACACTGTCTACAAGAATAGAAGCGTGCGTAGACATGAGGGGTCGTGGGCCCCCTCACCACATGGCGGCGCGGCCAGGGTGGGGCCCGCGCCGGCCTATGGGGAGGGCCCATGGCGGCCCTCCTCGGCCTCCCCTTTTGGCTGGCTCCGTCTTCTGCGAAAATAAGATCTTCGGTATATTTTCCGTCAATTGTTGATCTTCAGAAATACTGTATCATGGCGGTGCTTTTTCCAGCAGAATCCTGACTCCAGTGAGTAATTCTCCAATAATCATGAAACATGCAAAATAGGTGAAATAACATAAGTATCATCTCTAAATATGAAATATATCAATGAATAACAGTACATTATTCGTAGTGAGGCTTTGAAATTTTAGAGAAATCTTTAATAAATCTCCTATAAAAACCAGCATGACCAAGAACACTACGAATACCTTTAACATCCCTGGGATAGGGCATCTTCTCAATTGCTTCAACTTTAGCTTTATCAACTTCAATACCTCTCTCAGAAATTTTATGTCCCAATACAATTCCTTCATTAACCATAAAGTGGCATTTCTCCCAATTAAGAACAAGGTTAGTTTCTTCACATCTCTGCAAAACTTTATCAAGGTTTCGCAAACAATTATCAAAAGAATTCCCATAGACAGAAAAATCATCCATGAATACCTCCACAATCTTTTCACAAAAGCCATGAAAAATAGCAGACATGCATCTTTGAAAAGTAGCAGGAGCATTAGATAAACCAAAAGGCATACGCCTATAAGCATAAGTTCCATAGGGACAAGTGAAAGTGGTTTTCTCTTGATCTTTAGTTTTGACAGCAATTTGTGAAAACCCAGAATAACCATCAAGAAAGCAGAAATGAGTATGTTTAGATAACCTTTCTAGCATTTGGTCAATAAAAGGTAAAGGGTAATGATCTTTCTTAGTAACTTTATTAACTTTTCGATAATCAATGCACATTCTATACCCTACAACTACTCTTTGAGGGATGAGCTCATCATTATCATTAGGTACAACAGCTTATTCCTCCTTTCTTAGGAACACAATGCACAAGACTAACCCATCTACTATCAGCAATAGGATATATAATACCAGCTTCAAGAAGTTTTAATACCTCATTTCTTACCACATCCTTCATCTTAGGAATTAGACGACGCTGATGTTCAACAAATGGCTTTGCATCATCTTCCATATTGATGGCATGTTGGCAAATAGAGGGAGAAATCCCCTTCAAGTCATCAAGAGTTTAGCCAATAGCTCCTCGGTGTTTCTTCAATATTTCCAATAACCTTTCTTCCTGAAAATCTGAAAGCTTAGCACTAATAATAACAGGATATTTTTTTTATCATCAATATAAGCATACTTAAGATTATCAGGTACCGGTTTCAAATCAAAAACAGGATCTTCCTTTGGTGGTGGTGTTGTACCTAGATCTTCAACCGGTAAGTCATGTTTAAGAATAGGTTGACGAAGGAAAATTTCATCAAGCTCATTCCTTTCTTCCCTAAAGACTTCACTCTCATGATCCTCCAAATGTTGCTGCAAAGGATTATTAGGAGCAAGAGCAATAGATGCACACTGTTCAACTCTAAAATCATCATTAGGCAGTTCAGCTTCATAAGGAACTTTGGCAAATTTAGAGAAATTAAACTCATAAGTTTCACCAGCAAATTTTGTCACAATTTTCTCCTTCTTGCAATCTATAATAGCTCCACAAGTATTTAGAAAAGGTCTACCAAAAATGATAGGACAAGTCTTACTAGCAGCAGAACAAAGTACCAAAAAGTCAGCAGGATATTTAATCTTACCACATAGAACTTCCACATCTCGAACAATACCAATAGGAGAGATAGTTTCTCTATTAGCTAGCCGAATAACCACATCAATATCTTCAAGTTCACAAGAACCAATTTCATGCATGATTTCCTTGTAAAGCTCATAAGGAATGGCACTAATACTTGCACCAATATCGCATAAACCATAATAACAATGATCACCAATTCTAACGAGAGCATAGGAACACTAGCTTTCCTAGACTTACTAGGATGTGAAACAATATTAGAAGCATCTTCACGAGAAAATGATGTGACCATCTTCTACATTTTCGAGTCACAAGATCTTTAACTATTGCAATAGCAGGTTCAACATTTATTTGCTCCTCAGGTTCTATAGGTTTCTTTGCACTTTTATTAACCACACTAGTTATAACAGAATACTCCTTCATTTTAGCAGGGAAAGAAGTTTTTTCAATATAAGCTTCAGGAAGAATATGATCAACAGTTTTAATTTCAACACATTTCTATACTCCTATATAGTGTACCAATTTTGAAAGTTTGAATCCAATCATT
This sequence comes from Lolium rigidum, assembly GCF_022539505.1. Taxonomy (NCBI): domain Eukaryota; kingdom Viridiplantae; phylum Streptophyta; class Magnoliopsida; order Poales; family Poaceae; genus Lolium; species Lolium rigidum. Next base: position 82,531,539 of record NC_061514.1, on the reverse strand, counting down.
GTAATGCAATTTTGGCCGTTGATCGGACACAATCCAATGGCCCAGAACTCTGGGATTCGCACTACAGTACCTCTGCCCTTTCTACTTGTTTCCAGAAACATCTGAACGGCCCTACTATGCATACACATGGTCCGATTCCTGTACGATGCCTTGCGGCTGGGGGCAACAAGCGGTATGGTTACGGCCCATCTCTCCCGTTGGTAGGAGTCATCACATTTCATTTTGACCTTTTTTACTTATCTCCTTGGCTCATGCTTTGACAAAGTCTTCTATCATCTGGCAGCCATTTGCTACACCGACAAGTTGAGCTGTGCGTGCAAGCTGTAGATTATCTACAGTAGATAGCTAGCCATGAGATAGATACCTCTCCAGTTGAGTTTGAACTCTTTCTTGTGGTTGGGCTCCAGTGGCAGAGGTGAGTGGCAGTTGCAATGATAGAGATTCGGCTGAATTTGGCACTAGGATATGATTAATTCTTACAGAACTGTAACTAGCACAAAATGGAGGAGATATCTTCATATTAGATCATAAGTGAAGTGTCGTGTGAAGCTATTTCAAATATACATAAATCTACGACCACACGTCATTGTCACCGTTGGCTGGGCCTATATATGCTCTTTTTTGTACTCCCTCTGTCTTATGAAAGATATTTTAAATTTATCTAAAATGGTGTCTACATATATTTAAATTTAGGGTACTAACGTTCATATGACGAAGGAGTAACACTCTGCTAAAAAGGATGGAAGGGTGCCGCGTATCCGCATATGGCAAGCAGCTCGCAGGCACTTGTGCTCTATCGGCTGGGACGAGAAATATAATGAAGAAGTATTGGAGGTTTGTAGGTAGCCAGAAAAGTACTCCCTCTTTTTCTTAAAAAAACCGCAAATCTATCTTATTTCGGATGTATGTAAGCATAATTTACAATATAGCTATATCCAAATTTAGATCAATCTACTACATCTTTTTTGGAACATATGGAGTACAAAAATAGTAACTCAAATTGTGTATTCAAGCGCACATACATGGCATCAATTTACACTTATGCAAGAGAGAGACGTATCCATGTTTTAGTAAGATACAATTTTCTCAAATTTGATGCCCTCTAAAGCTATTCTAAGTGGAAATTATTACTGATTCTCAACGTGCAAAGCACGTGAAGCTAACTAGTACCTATAGGTGAATCAGTTTTATCTTTATAAGGTTCATGATATTTATCAAAGTTCTTCCTAGGCAATTCAAAATGAGAGGCAAAGGCTTTATAAAAATTTGCAACAACTTGAGAATCAAGACCATAAGTAGCACTCGTATTTCGAAATTTATCAGTATCCATAAAAGTTTCAATGCATTCATAATCATAATTTATACCTGACTCTCTACCTTTGTCGTTCTCCCATCCTTCAGTATTCTCCTGAATCGGATCAAGAAGGTCCCATTTAAACTCTTCTTTGTTGCGTGTGAATGATCTAGAACAAGAAGTATCCAGCAAGGTTTTATCTTGAAAAGAAAGTCTTGCATAGAAATTATCAATGATGATATTACCAGGAAGCTCATGAATGGGGCATTTGAGCATTAAAGACTTCAATCTCCCCCATTCTTGGGCAATACTCTCTCCATCATGAGGCCAGAAATTATATATGCGGTTCCGGTCTTTGTGAATTTCACTTGGAGGATAGAATTTGGAATAAAATAGAGGCACAATATCCTTCCAATCAAGAGAGTTCCCATTCTTCAGAAATTTATACCAATGCGCCGCTTTACCAGATAGCGACATAGAGAATAGTTTCTTCCTAACTTCATCCATTGAAATACCTGCACACTTGAATAACCCGCATAATTCATGTAGAAACAATAAATGATCTCCAGGATGAACAGTTCCATCCCCTTCATAGCGGTTATCCACAACACGTTCAATAATTTTCATAGGTATTTTATATGAAATCTCTTTCTCACTTGGCGCCTCATCCACTACCGTTGCAGTAGTAGTAGATTTCCCAAATAGTAACTCAAGAGAAGATCTCTCCATAATGAATTATAGCAGCAGGCAGAAATAAAAACAGCACGTACAGTAAAAGTTTCCCTTACCAATTCCACTTACCAATAGCGCTTCACTCCCCGGCAACGGCGCCAGAAAATAGTCTTGATGACCCACAAGTATAGGGGGTGTATCGTAGTACTTTCGATAAATAAGAGTGTCGAACCCAACGAGGAGCAGAAGGTGTTGACAAGCAGTTTCGATAAAGGATTCACTGTAAATGCTCACAGACAAGTATTCAGGGGGTTTTTGATATAGCAGATAAATAAAGTACAAGTAAGTAAAATGCGAGAGTAATAATTGCAGCGAGTGGCCCAATCCTTTTTAGCACAAAGGACAAGCTGGTTTGTTTATTTATGATGACCAAACGTTCTTGAGGACACACGAGATTTTAGTCTAGTGCTTTCGCTTCATATAGTTGATTAATCTTCATTGTTTTGATAAGTGTTGTGTGGGTGAACCTATGCTAATGCACCGCCCTTCCTAGGACTAATACATACTTTTGATTAAACCCCTTGCAAGCATCCACAAATACAAGAAAGTAATTAAGATAAATCTAACCACAGCCTTAAACTCTGAGATCCTGCTATCCCTCCTGCATCGATATACCAACGGGGGTTCAGGTTGATGTCACTCCGGCAACCCCACAATTAGCAAACGAATATAAGATGCATTCCCCTAGGCCCATAAAGGTGAAGTATCATGTAGTAGACGTTCACATGACACCACTAGAAGAATAACACCACAACTTAAATATCAAACCATTAAATATTACTCAACATAGTTCACTACTAACATTTAGACTTCACCCATGTCCTCAAGAACTAAACGAACTACTCACAAGACATCATATGGAACATGATCAGAGGTGATATGATGATGAATAACAATCTGAACATAAACCTTGGTTCAATGGTTTCACTCAATAGCATCAATAACAAGGAGTAATCAATACCGGGAGAGTTTCCCCTATGAAATAATCAAGATTCAGCCCTAGATGTTACAACGGAGATGAGGTGCAGCGGTGGAGATGATGGTGTCGGTGGTGGAGATGATGATGATGATGATCCCAATGAAGTCCAGCTCGATGGTGGTGACGATGGCGTCGATTTCCCCCTCCGGGAGGGAATTTTCCTGGCAGATTTCAGCCTACCGGAGAGCTCTTTTCTCTCTGGTGTTTTCCGCCCCGCAGAGGCGGCTCTGTCTATTCTCGATGCCTCCTCTCGCCTTAGGGTTCTCGGGAGATCAAGTACGCGAAGGAGAGATGGCCGAGGGGGGTCGTGGGCCCCCTCACGACATGGCGGCGCGGCCAGGGTGGGGCCCGCGCCTGCCTATGGGGAGGGCCCATGGCGGCCCTCCTCAGCCTCCCCTTTTGGCTGGCTCCGTCTTCTGTGAAAATAAGATCTTCGGTATATTTTCCGTCAATTGTTGATCTTCAGAAATATCGTATCCCGACGGTGCTTTTTCCAGCAGAATCCCGACTCCGGTGAGTAATTCTCCAATAATCATGAAACATGCAAAATAGGTGAAATAACATAAGTATCATCTCTAAATATGAAATATATCAATGAATAACAGTAAATTATGATACAAAATGGTGATGCAAAATGGACGTATCAGTAAGTTTGATGCTTCTTGTCCGTATTTTGTTTATCGACACTTCACTCCATAAACCCGTGGTCTGGTTTAAGAAGTTCAGTCTTTTGCTTGGGGACAAGCGAAGGCTAAGCTTGGGGGGAGTTGATATGTTCAGTTTGCATCACAATTTTATATCATAATTTACTGTTATTCATTGATATATTACATATTTAGAGATGATACTTATGTTATTCTATCTATTTTTGCATGTATGATGATTATTGATGAATTAACTGCTAGAGCCAGGATTCTGCTGGAAAAAAGACCGTCAAGGCACCATACTTCTGAAGAGCAATAATTCCCAAAAAATATACGGAAATTCCTATTTTGTCAGATGACGGAGGAAGCTAGAAGGGGAGGCAGAGATGGGCCAGGAGGGGGCCACACCACCCCTAGGCGCGGGCCACCCCCAGGCTGCGCCTAAGCATGGTCTGGGCACCCTGGCCCCCCTCTGACATCGCCCCCTCGCGTATTTCATCCCCCGAGAACCCTAACATCAGTGGAGCAACCAGAGAAATATTCCACTGCTGCTACGGGGCGGAAAGCCACACAAAGAGAAAAGCTCTCCGGTAGGCAGAAATTTGCCGGGGAAATTCCTTCCCGGAGAGGGGAGATCGCCATCGTCACCGTCATCGAGCTGGACTTCATCGGGGTCATCATCATCACCATCTCCACCACCAGCACCATCATCACCACCGTATCCACTCCGTCCCGCTGCAGCAATTTGGGTTTGATACTTGTCTAGTTCATAGAGGAAACTTTCCCGGTGTTGATTACCTCTCGTAGTTGATGCTATTGGGTGAAACCATTGAATTAAGGTTTATGTTCAGATTCTTGTTCATCATTATATCACCTCTTATCATGATCCATATGATGTCTCGTGAGTAGTTCGTTTAGTTCTTGAGGACATGGAAGAATTCATGATGTTAGTAGTATAACTATGTTGAGTATTATTCAATGGGTATGATATTTAAGTTGTGGTTCTATTCTTCTAGTGGTGTCATGTGAACGTCGACTATATGATACTTCAACTTTATGGACCTAGAGGAATGCATCGTGTATTTGACTACTAATTGTGGGGTTGTGGAAGCGACAGAGACCCAAACCCCCGTTAGGAAACCGGTGCACGAGGGAGTGTAGGATCTCAAAGTTTAAGGCCGTGGTTAGATTTATCTTAATTACTTTCTTGTAGTTGCGGATGCTTGCAAGGGTTATAATCACAAGTATGCATTAATCCAAGTATGGGGTAGTGAATTAGCATAGGTTCACCCACACAATACTTATCAAATCAATGAAGAATATTTATCTCTATGAAGCGAAAGCATCTGACGAAATTCCTGTTTGTCCTCACGAACGTTTGGTCATCATAAGTAACACAACCTGTTGTCCTTTGCTCTAAAAGGATTGGGCCACTCGCTGCAATTATTATTATTGTCTTTTATTTACTCGTACTCTTTTTATCTGTAATACAAAATACCCCTACAAACCTATTTGTTAGTGTTTACAGTGAATCCTTGATCGAAACTACTCATCAACACCTTCTGCTCCTCGTTGGGTTCGACACTCTTATTTATCGAAAGTACTACGATACACCCTCTATACTTGTGGGTCATCAAGGGGTCCCCTATATGACTAGATATGTATTTTTCTAATATTTTGACATGTAAGAATTTATAGTTAAATATTGTTCAATATAGATATAACAGGTGATAGTGCACCCAAAGTAAATTTCATGCAAGAAAATCTATCTCCTAGACCACTCAGGTGGCATGACTTTTGAGAACTCTAAGCACCATTTCCAGGCCCGATGATGCTTGGCGGCGGTCGGATGAGTAGTACCGGTGCTAAGTGACCACAACGTGTCATTGTCTATGCTTTGGCAACAAGAGGCTAGCGGTTTGGGTTGCGGCATTAATGCAAAACAAAGAGTGGACTTCGTTGGTGGTTTACATCCATATATATTAGTGTCATGTACTTCACGCGAGTGGCTTGTGGCAACATCTCCGGTCTCGAGCTACAACCTTAATAGGGTTTCAAGGTACTCAACTTGGGCATGAGTGGCTCCAAATTCGCGGTTGTGGCAACTTTTGGTTGTTTAGTCAACTAATCAGGATGGAAGTATTTGGCATGGACAACTACCTCCTGAGAGATATTGTTGCGAGTCTTAATTTGTTCCCCTCATTATGAACATTTTGGGGAACCCCTAGATTCAGGAGTCGATGAATCAAATGATGGCGACATCTTTGGGTCATCTCCTCCTTAAAGTCATCGTTCTGTTGAAGGTGTTATGTGGAGAGGCTAGTGGTCTAGAATCTTGTTCTTGGGAATGTCAAGATGGTTGCCTCAATTCCTTCGGCGTCACGACTTATGTGGCAATTATAATGGTGGCAAGCGAAGCTGCATAGCGGCTTGTCCTTCCCCGTCACGTTTCCTTGTCCTTTTTTTGTGCAACTTCATACTATTTATTGGTGAAATCGGAGTTGTAGTGCCGCGTGATGGCTCAACAACAAAGTTTCCCTTTGAAAGGGGAGTTTAAAGCATGTTGCTCTACGTGGCCACGGTAGCTTCGATACAAGGTCCGCTCCTTTCTCGCGCGAGGCTTGCCAAGGAAGTTGGAACTGCCTTGTTCTCGAGGTGTGTGACTGATTATGTAAATTCTAGTGTGGTCTCGCCACACTCGATTTGGCACGTCTGTGGTGAATATGGAATCGTGAGATCAAAAGGGTGGATGTTGACAATGACATTGTTCGATGGCCTCCACCATAGTGCGGCGGTGTTTGCGAGTTGCCTTGGTGGCCATAATTGTCATAATGGATGTGGGTTGTTGCTGTGATTGTGTACCCATATTTTGTCTAATTGGTGTTTAATGGTCCAATAAAAATACTTCAGCAAAAAAAATTATAGACGCTATGAGACACGTGTGTATCCTTGCCAATGTTTAAAATAACGTGTTAAATGAAATATTGGCCGCCTCCTCCAAACGCTATGCACCCTATGTCGTGTTAATAGCATGCGATGTTTTAGATATCATTTTGAAAAAGACCAGACATAACCTAAAAATTAAGGATTCTTAAAGGGTATACTCCAAAAGGGACAGAATCATACACACATACATGGAACATATCACATACAAAAAAAATAGAATGTTCATCTTCACATACATCAATATTACACGAGGCAACAACATTGTATAAATTTTTTATAAAGAATCATCAATATTTAGCGATATTATCTTCCGTTTCGGAAGAGGGACCAATATATTGTAGTTCATCACCATAATAAACAGAAATCAACCTTTTATTTTCTCAAGGAGGAAAACTCGGGCCAATGGGCCAATAGGATGGTAAAAAATAGCGTGCTAATATTATGATATTTTAGCATGATATAGCATGCTATTTCACAAATAGTATTATAGCAAAAAAAATTACTAAAACTTAGCGTAGACTTTCCAGATATGCTACAACATGTTATTAACTAAGAAATAGCACGCTATTTTAAACTTTGATCCTTTGCTCATATGAACGCCAAGCGCGCACACCTACCTTACCACTGTTAGCACTCCTATTGACTGAATTTTATTGGTTATTTTCATAGTAGAAATATAGCTAGAAAGAAATTTATGATTGACTCTTCCTGAGACCAGCGATAGAATCATATCCAATGTTGACGTGTCTTGGGATCACGGTAGATATGTTGTTCATCCGGTCTAGTCAGATTCATGATCTTTCTCTCCCACTTCACTCTAGAAGACTAGAACTTGGAGGATATTTCACCGCGGAGCTTGGAGAATAACACTTGAGATATTTGATCTTCTTTCTTGGAGACCTGGCCGGACCACCACTCATTGGAGATTTGCCTAGTGTTGCGTTCGTCTAGGAGTATCTAGCTACTCCTACAGATCTTTCCTTTTCCTTCGCCTCGCCATATAATACAATGTACATGTATATATCTACAGGATGATGTCAGAATGTAGTGCCAGTTGTTGCTATATGGCAGACTAGCTAGATGCACATCAGGTACAGGTATGGCGGCGCGTACCGTACATGTGCCGTTTTCAGCGGCGGAACATGGCGTGTTCGCGAGATGTGAGGCTTCCAGCTCCTTCTGCCTTGGTTTTGGCCCCTAAAATATACTACGACGAAGCCTATGCGTGATCCCACTGCGCTTGTCAGCGTGTGAAGCCGTTGAATTTTGCTGTACTCCGCAGGAGTATCCAGGACGGCAGAATACAGAAAATCTGCTAAATAATATTTTAATATACTTGCATATTGGATGCATAGCACATAATTTTACCAGTACAGTTGGTGGTTAAATGGCTTATTTATGTTGAGACCTTGAGTGAGTCGTGAGGTGTAATAATTTATAATAATCTTATGATCATGTTGCAATAAAAAGCCATAGGCATCGATTGATGCAGATGCTGGAGCTTAATCGTTTTAAGAAAACCAGACTTGAACATGTGCTTTCATGAATAAGGTGCATGCGTATTTCAAGACGAACTATGGTTAAAAAATTAGCAACTAAATCTTAATTATATTTTACATAATTACTATTATTGGATTTATATTTAAAAACACTTTCTAGCAATACTAATTTTATACCAATAATATTTACGTATTTCAAGTAATTCTTAGTCAAAGAAAAATATAGAAAACGAGAACAACTTTATTAATTGGAATGGACGAAGCAAACCGTAATGAATTTTAGAAGTTGTGTCAGAAGCAAATATGAGGTTGATGGATGCAACTGAATTGGATACTTCTGGGCAGCCCTACGCCCTTGTTTCTCTTCATGTGCCCCTGCCGAGCTTGTTTGTACCAAGCGTCCTTGGTGAGGTTGGACAGAGATGCCAAAGTCCCAAGCCTCTGTCGACCTGTCGGGCTGCAACCAAGAGGACCCAGAATGCAGCACTGCACTGCTCGAAACTGAAGAGCAGGAAGCAAAGGGATCATAGCGTACCACCTTGTCCCTGCCTCTTTTCTCTCCAACTGGGTGAGGAACTTCTAGAAGAGGTCGGTCACTTAACTTCATGCAAAACTGCTGCACGAGATTCGTTTAGACTGCTCATAGTGGGAGTAATATAGCTAGTAACATCACACATCTCAAGTCATTTTGGTGATATGGCATGCGAATAAATGAAGAAAGAGAGTGAGGTAGTAACTAGCTATGTTACCATAACATCACACACCCCAAGGCAAAACTACAACATAATAAATGACACAATGCATGACACCACATATAAGTTACTACCCACTATGAAGGTAGTAACCTAGACTAGTAACATGGCATATGTTACTTCCCACTATGAGCAGCCTTAAAGTCTGTATGATCAGTACTAATCGTTATTGCAACCATCATAACGGCACGTACGAGACAGAGCCAGCTCGCAGCTAGTAGGACTTGACAAGAATGGTGGAGCACGCAACGATCGAGGTCACACTCAGCGTCACCGGAATTCACATCGAGTGAGTCACAAACTGACATGATACATAATCTCTCCGGTTCTCTTGTCTAGATTCGTCTAGACATATACGAATCTAATTATCTAAATAGATATGTGATACTTATTTAGAAATAGAGAGAGTACATCAGAACATTTCCAAGAGACCCTGCCTTCATAACAACAACCAATATTTTTTGTTTTTAGTGAAAACAATTCTGTATAAATATCGCAAATCTGGCGAGTTTGAGATTTCTTGTGCTCCACAAAAAGTTGACGCCAGACGTGATATATCATCAGTTATGGAACGACCTCTTATATTTAGCTCTCCCAGTCAATATTGACGCAGCCGAAATTTCAGCGCATGACCTTCCCTCCTCTCTGCCGCTCCCCTATCCACCGCTCCATTCTCGCCCCTTGGCTAGATCGTGGCAGGTCGTCTCATTCCACCACCACATCACCCAAGTCACCACCACGGATCTATGGCTTTGTGCTTCAACACTAAGAGTGTCCCCCGCTCGGCTTTCTTGAGCAGGTACATCGCCACCATTTTGTATTGCAGTTTTGAGAAACTATTTTTCAAATTCATGAATATCGCGTTTTCTGGTACGAGATTATCCGGAGTCTGCTCAAGATGATCTTCGGTATTAATTGCGAGAAGACCAGGATTGCAGGAGGCATGACGATGTGCAGCGCACAAGCACAACTAAACATCATAAATTTGGAAAAATATTTATTTCATTTCTGATAGCATATAGTCACGCGTGCATTGCACCTAGTCTCCCAATTCAAAACGGCGTGGCACTTTTCGCATTTAACCGACCTTCAAGTGGAGGCGGTCAAAGACAGAGGCCCCATAACGTGTTGCGCCCCACACATACAGAGATAGAGAGGATCGGACGTCCCCAAGTGTCGCTCGGTCCTAGTCGCGCGACGTCGCTCGCTCGGCCCTGCTCGCTCAAACAAAGAAATCGCTCGCCCTGGAAACGGCCCGATGGATCCATCCACCGTAAAGGCGGCCGCGCCCATGCAAGGAAGAGCTAGCTAGCTAGCTAGCGTGCGATGGAGCACATGTCCAGCTCGTCGCCCAACGGGCAACCACTAGCTCCCTTTGGCCTTAGCTAGCACCGCCCCAGCTCTATATATAGGCCTCTCGCCTGCAAGATCTTTCCAAGGAGCGCGAGCGATTTGCCATAACCCAGTGGCTAGCTATAGCTATAGCGAGCGTAGACACGACGTGCCACTGGTCCATCGATCACAAGCTCTTCGATCCTTCTTCTTCGTATACTAGCTAGTACGTGTCTACCTCTCTCTCCCACCATGCCGACCCTCGCCGATCAGGCCGATCCGCCGCTGGCCGACAGCTACCGCGCGCTGCTCCGCGCCGGCAACGGCATTGCGCCCGCGCCGGCGACTGAAAGCCTGGCCGTGTTGGAGCAGGACCTCCCCATGATCGACCTGTCGCGCCTGTCGAGCGGCGACGCCAAGGAGCGGGAGGCGTGCGCGGAGGCCATGGCGAGGGCCGCGTCAGAGTGGGGCTTCTTCCAGGTGACCGGCCACGGCGTGGGCCGCGCGCTGCTGGAGGAGATGCGGCGCGAGCAGGCTCGTCTGTTCCGGCTGCCGTTCGACGCCAAGGAGAAGGCCGGGCTGCTCAACGGGTCTTACCGGTGGGGCAACCCGACGGCGACGTCGCTCCGGCAGCTCTCGTGGTCGGAGGCCTTCCACGTCCCGCTCGCCAGCATCTCCGGGGAGGACTGCGACTACGGAAAGCTCTGCTCGCTCAGGTACGCACACCGACCTACGTATGCAAACTGCACCGTGAGCATTCCTGTTGGATCGGCGGGCTGCTGGCCCCACGGCGCCTAATTAGCCACGCATGTGTCTGTGTATTTGCAGTAAGTACCACTCACTGGGCTTTCGTACTTCACCGGAGGAGAGTAGATAGAGAAAGTCAGTAGAGGTCAAATTTGGGATATTTTACTGGTGGACGGGGACGAAGGCACACTTTTGACAATTATTACGCCGTACTTGACCGTTAGATTCGCTTCGTGTCGGCATATATTCTAGACGTTCCTGCCGCGCGCGCGGCAAACTCTGCTGTCAACTTCATTAATTCGGCTTGTTTGAGTCGATGTCCTGTGTGCGGCTGGGCAAGTGCCCACGAAACGCATGGGGGCTTTGAGTACACTAAGAGCTCTGTCGCTCAAGCAGCGTTGGGGCGGACGAAAATGGAAAATCGCGTCGCGTCCCCCAAATAGCCCATTTGTTCGGCGTCCTGAGACTCCGATGGGTCTCAGGGCGCTGGCAAAATGCGCTACGCATGCATCGTCTGCGCACTCTTTCCCCCACTTTCTCTCCTCTTTTCCATGGGTGGTCCTCTATTAAATCATGATCCGGACGTTGAGGACGCGGAAAGGCCTCTTTTGTCAGATTTTTCTCTTTTTGTCTGCGGTCCACGTCCCATCATTTGTCGGACGCTGAGGACGCGGAGATCTTCAGGCCTTCGTGTCCATGGTACCAGCCTAGAGCCGGTTGCCTACCAACCCCATCCCCACCTAGCTCCAGTATCAAATTTGTGTGCTGCGTACATGCCCGCTCGGGGTACCCTTCCATGTACAGTGTCCTCGATAGGGAAATATCTACACATACTACGTGTACAATGATCGATCCATACATGGGCATGACCATGAATCTATCGGTACGAGGACGTACGTGTATGTGTATGGCAGAGTGCTCCTGTTTTACCACGCTCACTAGACTGCAAGATCATGCGTTTTTTTTTCTTTTACCACCAGTTAATGAATGGTAACTGACGACCGGAAGTTTTGTGGCGAGCAGGGGCGTGATGCAGGAGGTGGCGGACGCCATGTCCCGGGTGGCGGACACGGTGGCCGGGGCGCTGGCGGAGAGCCTCGGCCACCGCCCTGGCGGGCCGACGGCGTTCCCGGCGGGCTGCGACGGGACGACGTGCTTCCTGCGTCTGAACCGGTACCCGGCGTGCCCGTTCGCGCCGGAGACCTTCGGGCTGGTGCCGCACACGGACAGCGACTTCCTCACCATCCTCTGCCAGGACCACGTCGGGGGCCTGCAGCTCATGAAGGACTCCCGCTGGGTCGCCGTGAAGCCGCGCGCCGACGCCCTCATCGTCAACATCGGCGATCTCTTTCAGGTAACACCTCCCCGCGCGCCGCTTTGCTTGCACTCGCTGCTGACGACGTGCCCGAGTTTTGATCAGCCACACATCCAGCATCACATCAGAATCACATAGCCTTTCCGCCATCCTTTTCTTCTTCTACACCTTAATTATTTTCCTTGTTAATTTTCAGGCGTGGAGCAACAACAGGTACAAGAGCGTGGAGCACAAAGTGGTGGCCAACTCCAAGGCGGAGCGCTTCTCCGTCGCATACTTCCTCTGCCCCTCCAATGACTCCCTCGTCGGCACTTGCGGCGAGCCGTCGCCCTACTACCCCTTTACGTTCGGGGAGTACAGGAGGAAAGTGCAGGACGATGTCAAGAGAACCGGCAAGAAAATTGGGCTCCCCAACTTTCTTAAACTTTCTACCGTTGACGGCCAGAAATGATACATCCACAGCATCGCCCCTGTTCTTAACTCACTGGTGGAAAAAGGGCCTTTGGTCGCGGTTCGCAACTGCCATTAGTCGCGGTTGCGCAACCGCGACCAAAGTAGCGCGACTAAAGGCCCCCCCTTTAGTCGCGGTTGCTTACGAACCGCGACTAAAGGCCCGTCCACGTGGGCGCCAGGCGACCGTCGGGGCGGAGGCCCTTTAGTCGCGGTTCTTCTGGCTGACCGCGACTAAAGGCCGCCGCAGGTTTAGGGTTTTAGGCCCCCCCCTAAACCTGCCCCCCCCCCCCCAAACCTGTTTTCTATTTAATTTGTATTGTTTTATTTCTTTTGTGCTTTATTGTAATTTTGAAGAAGTTTCACATATTCTACGGTACTACATACATGCATGCATATGAATATACAATTTCAAACAAATTTGAAATTAGAACCAAAAAGAATTCAAGAGGAATATACAATATATATTCAATATCATCGGATGACCATATACAAGTTTGAACAAGTTTCCATACATAATTTAATGCATGTATAGTTCTATGTCCTCGTAATGGTGTTCTCCTTTAGGATCGAGGACTTCCCTCTCGAACCATCCAGCTAGTTCCTCTTGAAGTGGTCGGAAGCGAGCTTCGGACTAAGCATCATCCGGAGGTTATTCCTCCGAGCATTGGTATCACTCGGAACGCGCTCGGTGGTGTATCTCCGGATCATCTCACGGACATAGTATCCACATAGATTGGTCCCCGGTGGCTGAATATCGCCACCATTCTTAGCCTTTGACCGCATGAAATGTAGCTCTTTTTTGAATTCACCGACCTTTGTATCCGAGAACCGTCTCCAAACCCTACGAGGCAAAGAAAATTAAATGAACAAGAGAGTTATTAGTTAATTACTTGAAGCTTAATTAGGAAATGAACGAAATAGGCCGATCGATATAGAGCGCAAATGAATGAAAACAATTACTTTTGAATCATTTTTCTCATGTCGGCCCAAGTCGCCGCATCCATATTCAGAGAGTCGTGGATGAGACATTCTGATTTGTCAATTTTAATTACTAGCAGAATCCAGTGGAACCTGCGGACAAAATACATGCACTGTACGTCATGCATAACTCATCGATTAGCCGGCCACATACCATGCATGGAGTAAACAAAAGAGAATGTGCTCAAGACATAAACACTCACCCAAAATGGTAAGAAAATAGAATATCACTTTTGAGTTGCTGCTTTGTAAGAAACCGCCACAGGTCTGCCTCCACGTCGGTGGGGTGATGCTGTAACGTATATCCATTAACGATGTGTGGGTCAATGAACCCAACATCATGGATGTTCCTTACTCTGCATTCCTTAATCTTCAATCTGCATATATAATAGCGGACACAACAATATAGTTAGGACATATATATTGTGCAGGCAATATGAACGAGATGGGGTAGAAATAAATCACTTACGAACGTAGCAACCGATGATAGATTTGTCGAGCTCGCGCAGATTGAAAAGCTGGAACAATTCACTCAGATGAATTTGTACAGAAGTACTCGTTTGAAGTGATCCTCATATCCAACTTCCGCAAAAATATATTCTTTGGCGTTTTTATTTTTTATGTAACCCTTGTACCATTTCAGCGAGACCTCTCATTTGTGGAGGTAGATCCTCTTCCTGCGCGAGGCTCGACGAGAGGCCCATTCTTCACATATGTAAGTACTACCTCCTGCACCGGCGCCTCATCAAGGCCTAACAGTTCACGAAGAGTAATACCTAAGTTGGCCGCTTGTTCTCTGGCACTCGTTACACTCAATCCCTGTGCTGCCGCAGCTTCTATGATTTCGGGGGCATCCGGACCGGCGGCTGTCACTATAAGCGGGGCAATCGATTGTTTACTTTGTTCCCCGAGCTGGGCAACAACTCGTTTCCCGCTTTGTGCACTTTGTAATTCCGCTTTATCGGCCTCCTCCCGCTCTCTCTTCTCCTTGAATATGCGTGCCCGATTCTTTAGTTCACGTGCATAGTCGTCGAGCAGATTCTTTGCGGCTTGGGACGGTGTGTTCAAAAATGACTTAGCCCACTTCTTTTGCTCATCAGAAAATACTGGCTTGGGCTCGGGCTCTCTTTTCTTCTTGCAGCTCGACTTCCATTTCTCTAAATCAGCAGCCGCGCCCGCCTCGACTTCCTCGGCACTACATTCCCAAGGCCTCGTGGGGAGAGGCTTCAGTGATACCTCCGGTACCTTTGTTTTCTTAGGTACGTAAGGGTCCGGGTTAATAATCCAGGACTGCTGCTTCGCTTCTTCGCCGGAGGTGGATTGGGGGCGGCGTCTGCTTACCCGCCCGGGGCGGACTAGGGGGCGGCGGCTGCTTACCCGCCGGAGGTGAATTGGGGGGCGGCGTCGGCCCTCGTGAAGGAGGTGTAGGTGAAGCACCACCACCACCACCGCCACCGCCGCCGCCGCCGCCACCACCACCGTAGGGGGGTGGACTTGTTGGCGCCTCGCCTGGAAACTTGATAAACTTCTTCTGCCATAGAATGAACTGGCGCTTTACATCTCCAAGTCTTGTCGCCCCTTCAGGTGTAGCAATGTCAATGTCCAGGTCCTCAAACCCTTGGACTATGTCCTCCACCGTGACACGAGCATAGCCATCTTGAATGGGGTTGTTGTGGTGGAGTGCTCCGGGTGGTAAAGCACCGCCGATGGCTACCTTCATGGACATGTTCCCGATAGGATAATACGGATGACATGCTTTCATCTCCTTTATATCGTCCACGGGGTAGCGAGGAGGCTCCGGTGCAGTAATTTCGACCACCGGAGGCTCCGGTGCAGTAATTTCGATCGTCGGTGCACCAGCCCGATGGGGCCTCCGTGGAAGCCACGCTGCTTCTCCGCTGCTGGCCGCTTCCGAGATCCAATGGATGATCTTCATGCTGCGCCCGAGCTGCATCTCTTTCGGCTACTAGTACACTCACGGTTTTCTTCATGACATCCATTCCGATGCCAACCGCGTCACAACATCTGCTTCCCGATCCATCTTTCTCTTACGGCTTCTGTAACCATACGGGTCATCGTTCTGGGGGAACCCTATTTTCCACGGAATGTGCCCCATGCCTCGTACACGTCCTCCGTGTTCAGGATTCCCGAGGGCTTTTGTCGGGCGTCGTTCTCTCCGTTGAACTTGATCCTCCCCTCTTGAGCATCCCTCATTGCCTCAATAAGCTTTTGGGTGGGTGTAATTATTTTGCCCCGGTAAACACACTCCCCTGTCTCCGGGTTCAGCCGATCCCCCATGCCCGTACCACCAGCTTTTGGCCCTTGGGTCCCATCCCTCCGTACTGGACGGATTCCTCGCGTCCTCGGCTCGTTCTCCATCTTCTCCCACCTAGGCTGCCAAAAGCGATACCCTCCTGGCCCCATTTTATGATTGTACTCCTTCTTGGCCGCATTATCCTTATTTTTTTCGATATTTCAAGGAACTGCTCCGATTTCTTTTGCTTCACAAATTCTGGCCAATCATGTTGCAGTTTCACATATTGTCCTTTGAAATCCGGAGTCTTGCCCTGCTTGACAAAGTCATGGGCTAGATTTTGCTTGTATTTCCGAATGCGTTGGACATCTTAGAAAGAGCGAACTGTTTGACTAGCTTGCACCTCTCCTTGTTTTCCGCAATCTTGTTACCCTCCTCATCGTATTTGCGGTATTCCGGAGGTAGAACGAAATGTTCCATAAGCTTTTTGAAGCAATCTTTTTTTGTTCTCTTATCGACAAAAGTGAAACCAACACGTGCCTTCTTTGGCTCATTCCACTCCTGGACGGTGATCGAGACGTTGTCTCTAACAACGGCTCCGCATTGGCTGATAAACTTGGTGGCGTTCTTGCTGGGCTCCAGCGGCCTGCCGGTTGCTTCCTCGACAACATCGATGGTGCATGTTTCTCCTGCTTTCATCGTCTTGGTTGCGCCACGCTTTGACGACGACGTACTCGATTGTTTCGACGATCCGGCCGAGGGCTAAAATAAGAAAGAGAGGCGCGCGCGTTAGTACACACATATTTATTCAAATCAGTTAGTTTGTATCACCAGAGGCTCAACGTATATATATATACCTCGGCGCCGGAAGTGGTTGCTACTTCCAATTGAAGATCGTCGTTTATCGACGTTTCTTCGGCACCATCTTGCTGACCATGCCCTTCATCTTCACCCTCAAGGTTCAGATAAGAAGAGATATCATCTTCTTCTTGTCCGGTCGGCACATATAGAACATCGCCTTTTATGATGCCGAAGATATGTTCTTCAGCGTCCGGATCATAGTTGTCCATAATCGGGTCAAAACAAATTAATTGTGTATATGCATTATCACATCTCTTCTCTACATATAAACAGAGAGGACGACGAGGGAGGCGAGAGGGGCGACGCAGTGACCGCGTGACCAAGAGACCGGTGGCGGTGGCGAAAGGGCGGTGGCGAAAGGGCGGTGGCGGTGCCGAGGACACATAACCCTCTCGGTGGCGGTGCCCCTTCCGTATACGCGCGGTGGTTAAGTTATTTTTGTTATTTTAAAAGTGACAAACTTTTGTTAAGTTATTTTAAAAGTGACCGAGAGACCGGTGGCGGTGGTGAAATAGCGGTGGGAAAAGGAGGGTCGAGGAAGGGGTGGGAGAGGGTGTCGCGGAAGAGGGAGGCGAGGACGAGCGCGTTGGCGTTGGCGCGTTGACGGCGTTGGCGTTGGCGCGTTGACGGCGTTACATTTTTATGAATAGAGGTAGCGTTGGCGCGTTGACGGCGTTGGCGACGGTACGGCGGCGTTACAATTTTAGTTCAATAATAATATGTCAAAATTTTAGTTCATTTTTATTAAGTCAAAATTTTAGTTCTTTTTTTAAACAAAGTTTTTAATTAAGTCAAAGTTTTTAATTAAGATAAAGTTTTTAATTAAGTCAAAATTTTAGTTCTTTTTTTAGTACCCATTTTAGTTCAATTTTTATTAAGTCAAAATTGTAGTTGCATTTTTACTAGTTTTTAATTAAAAAAACTTATAGTTAAACAAAGTAAAAAACTAAAAAACTAAAAAAAAAGAAAAAAAAGGCAGCCGGGGCTGGTCTGCGCGCTCCTCCGGCCCCCGGCCCTCTCTCTCAGCTATGCGCGCGCGCGGCGGCCGCCGGCGAGCAGAGCGCCGCCGGGGCGAGCATGGCGGCGGCGGCGGCCCTGGCGCGCGCGCCTCTCCTCTCTCTTCTCCGCCGGTGATGACGAGGCGGCGGTGCGACACGGTGACAGGCCGGGCGGCGGCGTCGACGTATACGTACGGTGCGGACACGCGGAGGGCGGCGGCGACGGTGTCTGCGCGGCGACGGTGCGGCGACGGCGACGGCGACGGTGCGGCGAAGCTCTCGAGGAGATCGATCGGCGGCAGAGACGGAGCGCGCGGCGAAGAAGACGAAGTGCGGGGCGTCGGTTCGGGAGGCGATATTTATAGCCCCCCACCTTTAGTCGCGGTTGGGGAGGAGGGCCGCGACTAAAGGGTACCCTTTAGTCGCGGTTGGGCTGGCCAACCGCGACTAAAGGCTTTTTTGCCGGTTTTTCGTTCCGCGCGCGCACAGACCTTTAGTCGCGGTTGGCCAGCCCAACCGCGACTAAAGGTGTTTTTCGAATTACTTTTTGTTTTTCAAAATGTTAGAAATACAGAAAAATTCAGAAAAATAAAACTAATTCAATTCAAAATTTTAAAAATACAAATAATATATCAAAAAATTCAGAAAAATAAAACTAATTCAATTCAAAATTTTAAAAATACAAATAATATATCAAAAAATTCAGAAAAATAAAACTAATTCAATTCAAAATTTTAAAAATACAAATAATATATCAAAAAATTTAGAAAAATAAAACTAATTCAATTCAAAATTTTAAAAATACAAATAATATATCAAAAAATTCGGAAAAATAAAACTAATTCAATTCAAAATTTTAAAAATACAAATAATATATCAAAATTCACATGATCCATTCAACAACTCTTCCCGCCTCTGTCTTCTCGTTGGCCCCCTCTTCCCGCCTCTGTCTCCGCCGACCCCCTCTTCCCGCCTTCTTCTTCCCGCCACTTTCTTCCCGCCACTTTCTTCCCGCCTCTTTCTTCCCGCCACTTTCTTCCCGCCTCCTGTCTTCCCGCTCCCATTTTTCCCGCCATTTGTCACTACATATATGTAGCCCGGTTTGGCCAGCATTATCACATCTCTACAATCTCTCATCACTCTCTCATGGCTTCCACCGCACCCACTCTAACCTACCAGCAGGTGGAGGAGCTTTGCGCCTCGAACTACCCTTGCCCACCGGGCTACAGCGTCCCCGCCGGCTGGAGCCTAAGCGCCGGCGGCGTACCGGTCCCTCCCGTCCCTCAGGGTACTGCGCGCCGGGCGGCCATCACGAACCACTACTACCTCGACCTCACGCCGGAGCAGCGGATGAATCCCCGCTGGCATCCCGATAACCAGCATACTTGGGACGCCTTCTTCATCAATCGGCGTGAGAGGGCGCTCGCCGGGTATGAGGAGGACGGTCTGCCTCCCGGAAACTTCCACGAGGCCGGCCGTCGGCTATGGTGGTACGGCCGGACTCGCGGAGCGTCATGGACTACATCACGGCCGGCGATATCCCCCGCCTGCGCTACCCTCAGTTCGAGCCACGAGCGCCGCCCGACGACAGCGACGACAGCAGCGACGACGACGGCGGCAACTTAGAAGGCGACGACTACCAGTACAACTACGGCGGCTATGAAGACTACGAGTATGCATATTACACGCCTAGGCAGGAGTATGACTAAATCACTCCAAATTTCATGTATGCAGGAGTATGACTTAGTCACTCAATATTTCATGTATCATCAGTGCTATCTCGAGTCAATTGAATCATTCGAAAATGGACACCAAACACATCACGGGTAATATAATTCACATGATCCATTCAACAAAGTTTGGTACAATAAATTATTACACATCATTTCTTTCCTTGTGTCCCTGCTTGCTTACGATTGTGCCGTATCCATGGAGCATCCTCATCATTTAACTTAATGCTTGGGTCGGTGTTCACTTTGAAGGGCGGAATTTCAGCAAACATATTATAATCTTCCGACATGTCCGTCTTGTCCTCCACTCCCACGATGTTTCTTTTCCCCGAAAGAACAATGTGGCGCTTTGGATCATCGCATGATGTACTGATCGTTTTCTTATCTTTCCGTTTCCTCGGTTTGCTACTCATGTCCTTCACATAGAAAACCTGAGCGACATCTTTCGCTAGGACGAATGGTTCGTCAAGGTAACCAAGATTGTTGAAATCCACCATTGTCATTCCGTATTGCTGGTCCACCTTTACCCCACCTCCTCGTTAGCTTGAACCATTTGCACCGGAACAAAGGGACCCTAAAGGAGGGTCCATAGTCAAGTTCCCATATCTCCTCTATGTAACCATAATATGTGACCTTTTGCCCATTCTCGGTTGCTTGCATCAAAGCGGACACCACTGTTTTGGTTGGTGCTCTTTTTATCTTGGGCGATCGTGTAAAATGTATTCCCATTTATCTCGTACCCTTGGAAAGTCGTTATAGTCGAAGATGGTGTCTTGGCCAACATGTACAGCTGATCTACAACATGTTCGTCATTCATTAAATGTTTTCTCAACCAACTGCCGAAAGTCTCCATGTGGGCCTTCCTAATCCAGGATTCAGGCTTCCCAGGGTTGTCCGAGCGTAAAATATTCTTGTGTTTCTCAAAGTACGGAGCCACCAAGCTGGAATTGGTCGAACTGTGTGGTGTGCTTCGATCGGAGAATGGCCATCCATACATATCGTTGATTTCCTTCCGATCGTGCCTTTTCCACTTAGTCTCCCCTCGTGCCGCGATCGAGGAAGACCAATCGGCTTAAGGTCGGGAACAAAGTCAACACAAAACTCAATTACCTCCTCATTTCCATAGCCCTTGGCGATGCTTCCTTCCGGCCTAGCACGGTTACGAACATATTTCTTTAATATTCCCATGAACCTCTCGAAGGGGAATATATTGTGTAGAAATACGGGACCGAGAATGGAAATCTCATCGACTAGGTGAACCAGGAGGTGCGTCATAATATTGAAGAAGGATGGCGGGAACACCAACTCGAAACCGACAAGACATTGGATCACATCGTTCCGTAACCGTGGTAGAACTTCGGATTGATTACCTTCGAGAGATTGCATTGAGGAATGCACATAGCTTCACAATGGCTACTCGAACATTTTCCGGCAGGAGCCCCTCAAAGCAATCGGAAGCAATTGCGTCATAATCACGTGGCGGTCGTGAGACTTCGGGTTTTGGAACTTTTTCTCCGCCATGTTTATTATTCCCTTTATATTGGACGAGAATCCGGACGGGACCTTCATACTGCTCGGGCATTCAAAAAAGATGACCTTCTCTTCTTTGGTCGAGCGTAGCCGGCACGACCTTGAAACCGTTCCGGATGCGGAGTCATCGGGGTCTTTCAAACTTTGCTTGGTCCTCGCCGTGCTTCCTTTGTATCATTTGACTTCCCATACACGCCCAAGAAGCTTAGGAGGTTCACGCAAATATTTTCTTCGTAACGTGCATCACGTCGATTGCGAGCGGACTTCTAGGACTTTCCAATATTCTAGCTCCCGAATATAGATTTCTTCTTCCACATGGCTGCGTGCCCGTCGGCTCCCTTCGGAACTGATTGTCCGCCAGGACCCTTTCCAAAGATGACTTTCAAATCCTTGACCATATCAAATACCTCAGCACCGAGTGTGTTCCGCAGGCTTCGGCCGGTGATCTGCCTTGCCGTTGTAATGCTTGCCTTTCTTTCTTACTCGGATGACCTTTCGGAAGAAATCGACGATGCCCAAGGTACACGTTCTTCTTACAATTTGGCAAATGTACACTTTCGGTCTCATGTAAGCAGTGCGTGCATGCATTGTATCCCTTATTCGACGAGTCCCGAAAGGTTACTAAGAGCAGGCCAATCGTTGATGGTTACGAAAAGCAACGCTCGTAGGTCAAATTCCTCTTCTTTGTGCTCATCCCACACACGGACACCAGGTCTGCCCCACAGCTGTAAAAGTTCATCAACTAATGGCCTTAGGTACACATCGATGTCGTTGCCGGGTTGCTTCGGACCTTGGATGAGCGCTGGCATCATAATGAACTTCCGCTTCATGCACAACCAAGGAGGAAGGTTGTAGATGCATAGAGTCACGGGCCAGGTGCTATGGCTGGAGCTCGCTCGCCAAAAGGATTCATGCCATCCGTACTTAGACCAAATCTTATGTTCCTTGCGTCAGCTGCAAAATCTTTGAACTCTCTGTCGATCTTTCTCCATTGCGTTCCATCTGCGGGGTGTCTCAACTCCCCGTCCGACTTACGGTCCTCTTTGTGTCATCGCAACAACTTGGCATGCTCTTTGTTCCTGAACGGACGTTTCAACCGTGGTATTATAGGAGCATACCACATCACCTTGGCGGAACCCTCTTCCTCGGGTTTCGGCCCTCAACATCGTCACCGGGGTCATCGCCTCCGATCTTATAACGCAATGCAGTGCATACCGGGCATTCATTCAAATTCTCGTATTCACCGCGGTAGAGGATGCGATCGTTGATGCATGCATGTATCTTCAGAACCTCTAAACCTAGAGGGCGAGACAACCTTCTTTGCTTCGTACGTATCGGCGGGCAACTCGTTATTCTTTGGAAACATATTCTTCAACATTTTCAGCAAGTTTTCAAATGCCGAGTCAGCTACACCTGCCTGTGCCTTCCATTTCAGCAAATCCAGTGTGCAGCCCAGCTTTTTCAGACCATCATCGCATCCGGGGTACAGCGCCTTCCTGTGATCCTCTAACATGCGATCCAAATTCTCCCTCTCCTTTTCAGTTTCGCAGCGTCTCCGTGCACAGCAATGGTCCGATCAAGATCATCAACGGGATCATCACGTGCCTCTTCTTCACCTTCCCCTTCACCTTCCCCTTCACCTTCAGCATCCTCCATGAAAGTATCACCGAAATGAGCAAGATAGCTTTCATCGATGAAATCATCCCCTTCTTCATCTTCTTCCATTATAACCCCTCTTTCTCCATGCTTGGTCCAACAATTATAGCTTGGCATGAAACCATGCCGAAGCAGGTGCATGTGAACATCTCTTGAGGAAGAGTAACCCTTCTGATTCTTACAGTTAACACATGGACAGATAACAAAACCCCCTGCTTGTTCGCATTAGCCACTACGAGGAAATCTTTCAAACCCGTACTGAACTCGCCGGAGAGTCGGTTACCGTACATCCATTGCCGATTCATCTGCATTATTATAATATAAAATATATAATTAACCATCATGCATTTGTTAAACTAACTAGCTACAAACAATATAAATTAAACAATGAACTACACACATGCAAATTTTATCAATGACACATCAAAGGTTCAAGTTGCTAACCGCGATCGAGGAGGAAAAAATAAATGAGAAAGCTCAAGTGTGGCTCCAACACTTCATATCATGTTTGTTTCATGCTCTTGGGGCATTTCATCAAACACCTTATGTGCATAAGAGGAACCAAAAGCAAACCTAACACTCACTTGTGAAGTTTGTGAAGAGAATGGCTCCAAATGGCTAAGTGTTGGCTGCTGGATGGGTATATATAGGGGAGGGGCTTTAGTCCCGGTTGTCCTGGCCAACCGCGACTAAAGGCCTTCGGGCACCTTTAGTCGCGGTTGGCCTGGCCAACCGCGACTAAAGCCCCCCACGTGCACCAGCTGGCCACCGTGCGCCCTGGGCCCAGGCCTTTGGTCGCGGTTCGTCACCCGAACCGCGACTAAAGGTCCCATTAGTCGCGGTTCCTGTAGCTTCGCGACTAATGGGGCTTCCCGGAAGCCTGTTTTTCTACCAGTGACTCTCTGCACCAAGTCTCACTGTAGAAGCGTGTGTCAGCTTGTTCAAATCGGAGGAAATTCCCTTTTTCAAATATATGTTTTGTTTTGTTTCGCCGCCTTTTAGCCTAGCTGATGATAGGTAATACTATACACCAGATAATGATGGAGGAATAACTTACAAGTCCAATATAACACGACACTTGAAGGTCTCATTTTTTTACCCTGCTAGAGTCTCGAGATATATCCTCATCTGCTGCATCCTTACGTGTATTCCACATTTCTTCACTTCGACATGTCATATGTGTTGTAGCATATGAGCAACGAACGTGTATGGACTCATGTGCCCTTGTTCTTCTACCTTATACCAAGCGGTTGGGGATCCCATTTGCGCTGTCTAGGCCTCCTACATTCTTTCCCCTATTCACGGGGTCTCACCTCCAATTCGTCGTCCAACGTGTGTCAAGTCTTCTCCAAGTACACCCCCCCCCGCACCATAAACCTAGGTTTGAAGTTGGCATTGGCTACCAACGGTGGAGGTCTACAACCAAACAATCGGCGGATAGTTGGTCGATTGATGCTCGGTCCATCTCAATCATGTGCCTCCGGCTGCTCGTGATGCACGCGCCTGTATTTGGGTGTTGTCCATGTACCCGATCCATGCCTTGGTGGGGCCTTGGATGGACCGCCAACTACATCTAGGAGGGCTAAAGGACCAAGGTGCCACGGATCCATAAGTTATGTTGGTAACATCGACACATCTATCACAACAAGAAAAAGGCGCCATGATTACGATGAAGATAAGATGTGGATGGATAATTATAATTATTCTTTGATATGTGCTAGGCATGATGTTTCATGTGCTCTAAGTGTGACGAGAAGATACCAAAATGATCCTGACAAAAACCACTAGATGGTTGTTAACATATCCTCAAGTACGTGATAAGGACTAATTAAGGATATGTTCTTGTTTTATGGCGATGAGGAGGAGCTCGGTGTAAGGGGTTACACCAATGCAAATTTCTAAACCGACTCAGATGATTCTCGTTTGAAATCTGGATACATGTTCAGTCATGGAGCATTATTGAGCTGGAAGATTTCCAAGAAAATGCCATAACCCACTCTCCAATAGAAGCCAAGTACATTGCCACCACAAAGGTGAAAAAATAGGTGTTTCGGTAAAAAAAATCAATGATGGGACTTTTTGTAGTTCAGGGTGTGTACAACCCTTTGGACATTTATTGGGACAACAATGACACTATTCTACATGCCACGGAACCGAGAGAACACTATAAAAAAACACATACCCATACGTTATGACCTCATTCAGGAGATTGTTGAAAGAGTGACATGAAAATATATATGCAAAGTACACATATACAAATATTGTGGATCCGTTGACGAACCCGCTTTTACAACCAAAGCATTAGGCGCGCACAAGAGAGATTGGCATGAGATGTACGGACACACCGTGTCCAAAACCGCTATTACAAGTTGGAGACCCTTGAAGATATTTATATTTCCTACGTATATCCATAGATTTTGTATTGTGCTTGAAGAAACATCAATACTGATGCAGTTCGACCTTCGGTCTCCACCACATCATGTGCGTCAAAGCCGACACATCACGCAAAGGTGAATCTTCTTCTTTATGCGTTCCTACAAATGTCTCTCATGAATGGTATGCTACTGCATCCTCTATCATATGACCATGATAGTAATACATCGCCAAGTACGGAGAAAGTGGCGGACGCCATGGAGGCTTGAGGACTCAAGGGCGAGGTCGTGGAAGCATGGAAGATATCGTCGAGGAGATGGAAGAAGAGCTGGTTAAACCGGCGCTCAAACCGGCACTGCTGGCCTCCACGCCTAACAAGTCCGGCGTGCGAACCGATGCACCGGAACCCCTGCCGAGGCATACCGGTGCCACGCCTGGCCCCACCGAACTTACTGCGGAATGCTACGAGGAGTGCTGCCTTTTCCATTTGTCTTGTACCTAAACTACCCCTTCTTAGTGGCTCCCTATATATAGTTACCCCTCCCCACCTAAGAACCCTAAGTCATTGCTTGATGAAGAATTAGGCTTATACCTCCACCATCCCTTTAGTTCGTGTGCTTGACACCGCCTAACCTTTTCAATAGGTATAACTTGCCCTCCACCTTGTAACCCCATTTCTTCCTTTACGTATCTATCCCATTGAGAGTATCTTTTCGAGCGTTGGAAAGCATTGCACAAGTGTCATAACCGTGAGGGTGTGTGTGCGTTGAATTGAGCAAAGCTCCGAAGCAAGCTCGGTGAGAAAGATACACAAAAGAAAAAGTGTGACATATAGAAAAAAAGCTTCTAAGCAGAAAAAAGTGAAAAAAAGGAAAAAAAAGAAATAGATACAAAAAGAGTGTGTGTGCCACCGATATAAAGGAGTAGAAAGCTTCTAAGCAAAGAGAGATAAGAGAAGAGTGACATCTTGTGCAAATCTAGTTGCTTCTCTCATATGCAACCAAGTTACGGTCTCTCTTGTGTTGGCGTGACAACGAGATTATAGTCTTCTTTAGGACCATTTTGTTAATTGCTCACTTCCTTGGTCGCGCTAACCCAATTGTTCTCCTTGTGTGTGTTTCCTTGTTTCCTTGACATAGATCACCACTTTTGACATTTGACTTTGGATCTTACCCACATTTGACAGTAGACATTTTCGTTGGTCTTTTTCGTTTGCTATCCACTCCATTCCTACCACCATATAGAGTTTCTTACAGTTTTGTGTGCCTTTGTGTGAGTCCCCGATACAATTTTCATTTTCTCTTGACTTGAACCATTTTTCCAATAATATCTCAAAAGGTGAAGATACTTGTAGTTTTCCTTCCACCATATACATATATCTTGCCTTTTCACTAACATGGATAGCGAAGAAGAGGCTACGGAGGACTACATGGAGTACTTCAAGGATAATACCTTCGCAAGAACCGCGGATGTGGAAGAGCATGTGGAGCTCGACACCGACTATGGCTCCGCAAGCGTCATGAACATGAGCGACATCGAGGAGCTCTACACCGACAATGGCTCGCCAATCATGGACGACATGGTGGAGAAAAACCATGAGTACGACATCGACACCATGGTGGAACCTCACCTCGACTCCACCATGAACAACACCGGTACTTCCAAGTACCCCATCTTGGCCAATGGAGCTATATATGAAGATATAGGACCGTCAAGCGGCGCCACCACGAGAGTGCTTATGCACATGATCATCTACATCGAGCTCATCATATGGATCATCAAGAGCGTCCCCAACATGATCTCCATCGACAATCTTTTCCGAGCTCAACAAGGAGCCACAATCAACGTGCCAAGGCACACGATCCCTCATCTAGGCATGCTGAGGACCGCCATCGACACACAACACCTCATGATCGTCGTCGACCATCACCACCTCATGGACTCGATCGACATAACTCACCACATGATCATCGCCGACACAAGTCACCTCATAATTGCCATCGACTAACATCTCCTAAGGATCGTCGACAACACCCCTCAAGACATGGTGATGATGCAAGAAGACGAGATCCTTGACATGAAGGCGACAAACAACATCATAGGGTGTCTACCACTCCAAGGGTGACAAGTGCACATCAAGCGGATCTTCCTCATAAGGTGACTTCCACTTATTGTGCCACCACTACAATGGCCCCTACATCGTCATATGCCTATAGACTCCGATGCTAAAAGTGCAAGCAACAAAGCTACGATCCACGGGAATGTCCCAATCTCCTATGTGATGTGTGCAAGGCCAAGCATCACATGACTTAGCAATGCACAACGCCAAGCGCCAAGAAGTTCTGCTTCGACAAGCTAGATGACCAAGCCGCCAAGAGGCCCATGGCGCCTACACTTCATGATGAAGATCACAAGGCCAAGTCAAGGGTGAAGTTGATTCGAGCCTAGCTCTCAACGGCACTATGGCGCCACCACATGAGGTCCATTTGGGAGGTGAAGTTGAACATGTTTTTCTCTAGATGCTTGCAATATTCTCCCATTAATGCAACCAAAATGTTGAATAATTTCTCTTTCCAATGCTTGGTTTGCAATAATATTAGTTCGCTTGTAAATGAGATTGCCCCAATAGTTTTCTCAAATTTTGGAGATTTTTTATATGTCCATGTTGAGCATGTCCCCATGTTTACCCAGCATATTCACCATATCTATTATGATGCTTTGTTTAACGCTAATGGTGACGTGCAAAAGAAATGGAATACCACGATGGATGATGTGTTCATATACCATGCACACACGTTCTTCTCTTTGCCTATAGTGTGTGTAGGTACGCAGAAGACAATGTCAACCTCGATTGAGCACGAGTTGACAAAAAGAGCTCTTGAGAGCATGATACACGTGAGCTCCAATGAGTGGTTTCACCCACACACACTTCGAATACACAAGATCTCTCAAGGAGAGCACACCGACACTTCGATAAGGTGACCTCCTTCTACTTAAGGCCTCTTCCCAAACCCGATAAACATTGGCTATGATTTGAGTGTTGCTTTTTCTTTTCTTGTGCTATTGATAGGGCTCTTGACAAGTGAAGGGACATTCAAGCATTGGTATCTGATACGTCTCCAACGTATCTATAATTTCTGATGTTCCATGCTAGTTTTATGACAATACCTACATGTTTTGCTCACACTTTATAATGTTTTTATGCATTTTCCGGAACTAACCTATTAACAAGATGCCACAGTGCCAGTTCCTGTTTTCTGTTGTTTTTGGTTCCAGAAAAGCTGTTCGGGCAATATTCTCGGAATTGACGAAACTCCAGAAAGACTCCAGGGGCGCCGCCGCCATCGCGAAACTCCGTTTCGGGGGACAGAAGTCTCTGTTCCGGCACGCCACCGGGACGGGGAAGTGCTCCCGGAAGCCATCTCCATCAACGCCACCGCCTCCATCATGCTTCGTGAGTAGTTCCCCCATGGACTACGGGTTCTAGCTGTAGCTAGTTGATACTCTCTCTCCCATGTACTTCAATACAATGATCTCATGAGCTGCCTTACATGATTGAGATTCATCTGATGTAATCGGTGTTGTGTTTGTTGGGATCCGATGAATTGTTACATTATGATCAGTCTATCTATATAAGTTTGTGAAGTTATTGTTGCTGCAATCTTGTTGTGTTTAATGCTTGTCACTAGTGCACGAGTGGCATGATCTTAGATTTAAGCTCTATACTTATTGCTTAGATTGTATCTACAAGTTGTTTGCACATGTCTATGTCCGGAACCCGAGGCCCAAGAGTGACAGCAACTTGGATAACTGGAGGGGAAGGCGTAGGTATGAGGATCACATATTTTCACCAAGTGTTAATGCTTTGCTCCGGTGCTCTATTAAAAGGAGTACCTTAATTGCCAGTAGATTCCCTTGAGGCCCGGCTGCCACCGGCTGGTAGGACAAAAGATGTTGTACAAGTTTCTCATTGCGAGCACTATGACTATATATGGAAAACATGCCTACATGATTAATAATCTTGATGTTCTGTCTTAATGCTATTTCAATCCTATCAATTTCCCAACTGTAATTTGTTCACCCAACACTTGTTATTGGAGAGTTACCACTAGTGTAGATAGCTGGGAACCCCGGTCCATCTCTCATCATCATATACTCGTCCTATATGTCATTGGAAGTAGTATCAACTATTTTCTAGTGCCATTACCTCTCGTGTTATCATGTACCGCTGCTGTGTTACTGTTACTACTGCTCTCATATTACTGCTGCTTTCACATCACCCCTGTTACTAGTGTTTTTCCAGGTGCAGCTGAATTGACAACTCAGTTGTTAAGGCTTATAAGTATTCTTTACCTTCCCTTGTGTCGAATCAATAAATTTGGGTTTTACTTCCTGATACGTCCAATTTGCATCACTATTTTATATCATAATTTGCTGTTATTCATTGATATATTTCATATTGGGGCACAATACTTATGTTGTTTCATCTATTTTGCATGTTTCATGATTATTTGGAGATCGCGCACCGGAGCCAGGATTCTGCTGGAAAAAGCACCGTCAGGATGCAATATTTCGGAAGATCAAC
>NC_061514.1:82454076-82501781 GCF_022539505.1 Lolium rigidum | reverse complement strand
TGTAACAGTTCAACAAAAGTAAAAAAATTAGTCCTCATGCCATGCGTTTCCATGAACTTGGAACCTGGTCTTCATCTTCTTGACTTAAATTACTCCCTCCTTCCCATCAATAACAAGTGTCTGAACTTTAGTTCAAATTTAAATCAAATTAAACCAAAATCTCGACGTATTGGAGGGAGTACATAGCTTAGAAATACAACTATGGTGCGCCTCATGCCACATGGGCCACATTGGCTTGGGACGATACGTAACATAGATGACCCATGACCAAGCACCGAGACGTTTGCAAGAATGTGGGACAACCTATATACAGAGTGCCTATATATAGCATGAATCAAATTAGTGGAAAATCGCCCAAGCTTGTCGTCGTGTTCAGCGGGCATCCGGACACTGTGGCGGATCGTTTGGACGTAGGGTGGCCCACCGCACGCGCACGACAGCTCCAATCGCCGACTCATGTCGTTCTCGTTTCCCCTGCCGCATAACGCGAGAAGATGCCAACGGCCACCCTTTCATAAACAGTATGGAAAGGCTAGGCCCGAAAGGGGGTATACGACTGCATACAATTAAAGTCTGAAAATTCAACAAGATTCAGAGGGCGCTATCGGAGGTGGATTCGAGGCGTACGACGCGTCTAACTCAAGGCACATTCTGATCGCGGCAGCTGTATGTATGAGTCGATCGTGTAGCAACACGTCGATCATTCAAATGGTGGACATACATCATGTAAAAGCGCTCTTGTTGATTGATCGGAGTGGTACATTTCAGCGAAGGCACCGATCACATACGACGGAAGTGTTTGCGTCGCGCGCGTGTGTATCAGGTGGGCGCTGGGCGTCGCGCGCGTGAAGATCATGTGGGCATGTCCCTCACCTACACGAGCCACGACAAAGGCTTTTGTATGCCACGCGTCGTCGTTAGTTCGATCGTCCTACAAAAATCAGCGGGCCTCCGGCGATCGATTCACCGATCATATGTTTGAGAATTACACCCAGCGAACCCTTTCCATATTGTTGTCGTTCGGCATCGATGACAGTACGACGAAGCTGCTGCTGGCGGCTTTGACAACATCAAGATTTCCACGTAAAACCCAATGATATCGTTTGCTCGCGTATATCGTTAAGTATTGGAACTTCAAGCCTATAGTGTTGTAGCAAGAGAAGTCTTCCTCGCAAGGGTAATTCGAGATTTATATCGGAGAATGGCGCAAGAATCGTCTCCTCGCTTTCTTCTTCAACCAACTCGGCAAAAGTAAAGTTTTTTCTTGTATCTTCAACTCCATCATGTGCTTGTCAAGCAGATGTAGTATTATTCAACAAAGAAGGTATGTCCCTAAATGAAAAATTCAAGAACATGTTGA
This sequence comes from Lolium rigidum, assembly GCF_022539505.1. Lineage (NCBI taxonomy): Eukaryota > Viridiplantae > Streptophyta > Magnoliopsida > Poales > Poaceae > Lolium > Lolium rigidum. The sequence goes on along the minus strand of NC_061514.1, from coordinate 82,500,421 downwards.
AATATTGGGCCCACACTTAGTGGCCCATACTAGATTTCAGATTTTTCTCATATATAGTGGCAGACTTGTGAGTTTGAGCCCAAGTTAGTGGCAGCTGATGCGTGTAGTTGACACGTCCGTTGGGAACCCCAAGAGGAAGGTGTGATGCGCACAGTAGCAAGTTTCCCTCAGTAAGAAACCAAGGTTTAATCGAACCAGTAGGAGTCAATAAGCACGTTGAAGGTTGATGGCGGAGGAGTATAGTGCGGCGCAACACCAGTGATTCCGGCGCCAACGTGGAACCTACACAACACAATCACAGAACTTTGCCCCAACGTAACAGCGAGGTTGTCAATCTCACCGGCTTGCTGTAAACAAAGGATTAGATGTATAGTGTGGATGGTGATGGTTGTTTGCGAAGAACAGTAAAGAACAATTGCAGCAGTTTGTATTTCAGATGTAAAGAATAGGACCGGGGTCCACAGATCACTAGTGGTGTCTCTCCCATAAGATAAGCAGATGTTGGGTGAACAAATTACAGTTGGGCAATTGACAAATAAAGAAGGCATAACAATGCACATACATATATCATGATGAGTACTATGAGATTTAATCAGGACATTACGACAAAGTACATAGACCGCTATCCAGCATGCATCTATGCCTAAAAAGTCCACCTTCAGGTTATCATCCGAACCCCTTCCGGTATTAAGTTGTAAACAACAGACAATTGCATTAAGTATGGTGCGTAATGTAATCAACACAAATATCCTTAGACAAAGCATCGATGTTTTATCCCTAGTAGCAACAGCACATCCACAACCTTAGAACTTTCTGTCACTGTCCCAGATTTAATGGAGGCATGAACCCACTATCGAGCATAAATACTCCCTCTTGGAGTCACAAGTATCAACTTGGCCAGAGCCTCTACTAGCAACGGAGAGCATGCAAGAACATAAATAACATATATGATAGATTGATAATCAACTTGACATAGTATTCAATATTCATCGGATCCCAACAAACACAACATGAAGGATTACAAATAGATGATCTTGATCATGATAGGCAGCTCACAAGATCTAACATGATAACACAATGAGGAGAAGACAACCATCTAGCTACTGCTATGGACCCATAGTCCAGGGGTGGACTACTCACACATCGATCCGGAGGCGATCATGGCGATGAAGAGACCTCCGGGAGATGATTCCCCTCTCCGGCAGGGTGCCGGAGGCGATCTCCCGAATCCCCCGAGATGGGATTGGCGGCGGCGGCGTCTCCGGAAGGTTTTCCATATCGTGGCTCTCGGTACTCGGGAGTTTCGCGACGAAGACTATATGTAGGCGGAAGGGCAGGTCAGGGGGCCACACGAGGGGCCCACACGCTAGGGCCGCGCGGCCAGGGCCCAGGACGCGCCGCCCTAGTGTTTGGCCACCTCATGGCCCCACTTCGTAAGTCCTCCGGTCTTCTGGAAGCTTCGTGGAAAAATAGGCCCCTGGGCGTTGATTTCGTCCAATTCCGAGAATATTTCCTTACTAGGATTTCTGAAACCAAAAACAGCAGAAAACATCAACTGTCTCTTCGGCATCTCGTCAATAGGTTAGTGCCGGAAAATGCATAATAATGACATATAATGTGTATAAAACATGTGAGTATCATCATAAAAGTAGCATGGAACATAAGAAATTATAGATACGTTTGGGACGTATCAAGCATCCCCAAGCTTAGTTCCTACTCGCCCTCGAGTAGGTAAACGATAACAAAGATAATTTCTGAAGTGACATGCTATCATAATCTTGATCATACTATTGTAAAGCATATGAGATGAATGCAGCGATTCGAAGCAATGATGAAGATAATGAGTAAACAGATGAATCATATAACAAAAACTATATCTGAACAAGATCAGAACAAGTTCAAGGAAGACAATACTCTCTTCGTCGGATGCGTTCTAAGTATTCTTGCTGATCGTCTATGTGATGTGTACATGCACATAGTAGACGGTAAAGAGCTCTGGGATGCACTGAATGCTAAATTCGGTGCAACCGATGCTGGCAGTGAACTGTACATCATGGAGAGATTCCATGACATCATGATGGTGAACAACCGTTCTGTAGTCGAACAAGCTCATGAGATATAGTGCATTGCGAAAGAGCTTGAACTCCTTAAGTGCGCCTTACCTGACAAGTTTGTGGCTGGATGCATTATTGCGAAGTTACCCCCTTCATGGAGGAACTTCGCCAACACAAGAGACAGGGAGATATCGGCTGAAAACCTGATAGCTTATCTTGATGTTGAGGAGAAAGCTCGGGCTAAGGATACTACTGAGAAATGAGAGGGTAAGTCTAGCGCCAACATGGTGCAGAAGAAACCCTACAACAAGAACAAAGGGAATAACAAGCCCTCCTTCAATAAGCCTATGAAGACTACAACCTTCAAGAAGAAGAAGATGATAAACAAAACAGATCTGAGCTGCTTTACCTGTGGAGAGACTGGCCACTTTTCTAAGGACTGTCCAGAGAGGGCAGACCGCAAGAAAAAGGCGAGGCAAGTCAACACGGTGACCGCTAGCAATGCTGATGGGTACGGTAATCTCTTTACTGGTTCTTTCGGTATTTCAATCTCCATGTTGGTGGATTGATACAGGTGCTAATGTTCATGTGTGTGCCGACATATCCATGTTCACTTCTTACCAGGTCGCCCGAGATTCTTCCGTCTTGATGGGGAATGGGTCACATGCTTCGTTCGTGGTGTTGGCACGGTAGATCTGAAGTTCACTTCGGGGAAGATCGTGCAGCTGAGGAACATGCATCATGTCCCTACTATGAACAAGAATCTCGTTAGCGGCTCCCTTCTATGCAGAGATGGGTTTAAGGTTGTTTTAGAGTCGAATAAAGTAGTTGTTTCCAAGTTTGGACAATTTATTGGTAAATGCTATGAGTGCGGAGGCTTGTTCCGCTTTTCGCTTTCGGATTTCAGTAATAAGTCTGTGAACCATATTTGTCGCAATGTTAGTGATGATACCAGTGTTTGGCATTCTCGTTTATATCACATTAATTTTGGTTTAATGTCTCGGCTATCCAGTTTGAGTTTAATTCCAAATTTCACCATTGCCAAAGGTTCTAAGTGTCATAGTTGTGTGCAATCAAAGCAACCTCGATCGGAAGCCTCACAAGGCGGCCGATGAGAGAAACTTGGCACCTCTAGAACTCATACATTCTGATCTATGCGAGATGAATGGTGTGTTGACAAAAGGTGGAAAGAGATATTTCATGACATTGATTGATGATGCGACTAGATTTTGCTATGTTTGTTTGTTGCGAACTAAAGATGAAGCTTTAGACTACTTTAAAATTTATAAGGCCGAAGTTGGAAATCAAGTAGAGGGAAAGATCAAGCGTCTTAGGTTGGATCGTGGTGGTGAATATTTTCCTAAGATCTTTGATGAATTCTGTGAGGAACATGGTATTATTCATGAAAGGACGCCTCCCTATTCGCCCCAATCAAACGGTGTTGCCGAGAGGAAAAACCGCACGCTGACTGACTTGGTGAATTCCACGATAGCCACTGCTGGTTTATCAAACGCATGGTGGGGGGAGGCTTTGTTGACTTCATGTCATGTCCTGAATAGAGTTCCTAACAATAATAAAGATAAAACCCCTTACGAGGAGTGGGTTGGGAGAAAACCATCACTTTCGTATTTGCGCACATGGGGATGTTTGGCGAAAGTCAATATTCCAATTACTAAGAAGCGCAAACTCGGACCAAAGACTGTGGATTGTATCTTTCTAGGTTATGCTCCACGAAGTGTAGGCTATAGATTTTTAGTAGTTCAATCTGAGGTATCAGATATGCATGTTGATACTATTATCGAATCTCGTGATGCAACATTTTTTTAGAATATGTTTCCTATGAAAGATATGCATAGTATTGCTAGAATTTCTACGGAGATAATTCCTGAATCTAGTACATCTAATGAGTATTTTTGAACAATCACATGAGAATGTTACTGAGAAGGATGACAATGAAGCTCCTAAACAGAGCAAGAGACGGAGGATTGAAAAATCCTTTGGTGATGATTTCATTGTGTACCTTGTGGATGATACTCCCACGTCCATTGCAGAGGCATATGCATCTCCAGATGCAGATGACTGGAAAGAAGTTGTCCATAATGAGATGGACTCGATTCTTTCTAACGGAACTTGGGAGCTATCAGAAAGACCACATGGATGCAACCCTGTGGGCTGCAAATGGGTGTTCAAGAAGAAACTAAGTCCTGATGGTACTATTGAGAAGTACAAGGCACGGCTTGTAGCTAAAGGCTACACACAAAGAGAAGGCGAAGATTACTTCGAAACATATTCACATGTCGCTAGACTTACTACTATTCGAGTACTATGGTCCATGGCTGCTGATACGTCTCAAACGTATCTATAATTTCTTATGTTCCATGCTAGTTTTATGTGTTGCGGTCAGAAACCCACCGGCGGGCAGCGACGGGCAACACCGTAGAGCCGGGAATCTCCCAGGACTGCGGCTGGTCCTGGTCCCTCCGAGCGACGGCCCGCAAAGCCTTCGGCACGCACGTCCGATGCTGATGCAAGGGCGTGCCACCTGACCTATCCCTGGTCAGGAAGGTGTTGGATGATGCCTCGCTTAGTTTCTTGCATGGCATACACGTAAACGTTAAATACGAGCCTCGATCGGCTCTCAGGTTGTCCTGTGAATCGGCTCAAAGAGCCGATCCACCCATGATGCGTACGAGGTGTACGATCGGATGGTGGTCCTGCTTGATCAAGATAAAGCTAAAGAGACCTACTACGATTTGGGGTTTTCACCGCACAATCGCAACATCCTACTCGTGATCGAGCCCGGCGGCCACGCACGGTGATCGTAAACCGACCCTAGACAAGGCCTAAAAACCAACACGAAGTTGATCCTCGGAACATCCTGTCTAGGGCTAGCAAACTACACCCTACGCGCCACTGGATCCTTCGACCCGTTTGTAAGGCCTAACAATGCAGATATTAAACTAATCCTTGAAGAACAAGGAGCAATCATAACGGATCGGATCTACTAAACAATGATCAGCGGGGTGCCGCCCTTACACCCAAGATAGGTGTAAGGGCGGCTAGATGTCTAAGGGTCGCACGACGATAGCATATAATACGAAGAACAATGCTAACCCTAAAACACCTATGATAACTACGTTGCTCGCCATCAAAAAGGCTTCAGTACGAGCAACGCATGAACGACGAATAACGTGTAGCTGCCTAGATCGCAAGAAGCGATCTAGGCAGCATGATGCTTACCCGGAAGAAACCCTCGAGACGGGGGAGTTGGCGATGCGCCGAGATTGGTTTGTGGTGAACGTGATTGTTGTTTATTTCATAAACCCTAGATACATATTTATAGTCCGGGGACTTCCTAATTCAGGCGTGCACCTAACCGTGCACGGGTTAAACTCTAACTTCTAAACGACACGTATCTTACTATGTTACAGATACACGGGCAAACTAGCCCAAACTTGGTATAGAAGGCCGATTCATGTATTTCTTTTATGTATATTCTTCATGCCCATCTCCAATCGCGGCCCACCTCTGATCCGGTCAAATTCTGGTGATAACACATGCCCCCCTGGTTTTGGAAATGTCATTTCCAAAATCATTATGCTTTTCCTTCGTCGGGTCATGTCGTGGCAGAGCAAAACCGTCGCAGTATCCTTCATCATGATGCCTTGCCTCCTCCACTTCTCCGCGTGGTCTGACAATTTTTTTTTCTGTTGGGCACCACTTCCTCGGAAACTGCTGTGGCATTGAATCTCCACCATATCCCCTTTTATTTAACTGTTCCAAACAGTTCGCTTCTTCATCCCCTTCGCATTAGCACCCAAAAAACCCTCCTGCGCCACCATGTCTTCTTCCTCCTCTTCCTCTTCCGGTCTTTCCTATCGGTCTTCCTCCTCCCGCGAGCCGACGTCGGAGGACATACGCGCACCAGAAGAGTGGGACCAGGAGGACCACGCCTCCTCCGTCTGGTCCGAGGATGACAAGTCCTTGACCAGCGGAGATGAAGATCTCCAGTTCCTCGCCGATGGGGAACTGGAATCGGAAAGCGAGGATGACTTGTTCCCCTGGGACGGCTGCCCCTCTTCTGAAGAAGAGGAGGAGGAAGACGACGACGACTCCCTCGAGGGCTACCCGCCGACGAAACGCCTCCGCACCTGGTGGGACGACGACGACAGCGATGATGACGAGGAGGATGAAGCTCCCGTAGAGGGCTACGGGAGCAGCGACGAGGAGCCCACCGGCAGTAGTGCCGATGAGAGCTCCGAGGACGACGACGAGGGCAGCGACGGCCCGTAGACTAGGATCTACTAGTGTAGGCCTAGTAGTAGTAGATTGGTCAACGGACCCTTCTTTTGTTCTTCCTTCCTTGAGCAATCGGCTCTCTCTTTGTAAGAAATCCTGTTTATCAATGAAGAATTTCCCCCAATTTGATTTTGCCGATTTCCTTTAAGCTAATTTAGTCGATTTCCTTTAAGCTAATTTAGCCGATGCTCAATGAGCCGATGGCAACGCATCGGTCCTTCACAATCTATCCTTCAACTCTTCGACTGATGACTTTGAGACCTGGTGGACAACATGGAAGACCCTTGCCTTCACAAGGGTCCTTAAATTCCTCTCACCAGCTCCGGTGATCCTCCTCTGCAAAAACTCACCATCCTTGAAGAAGGTTGCGACGCAGGACCAGCCGATGATACTCCAATCGGCTTCTAGAAACAGAGCATCTACCAGGTCAGTTGCCCCCCCGAGTCTCAGTCAAGGCGAAAACAGAGACGAGGACACGCAATTCATACAAAATGGACCTGAGCTCGATCATATCTGAGAAAGCTACCATGCAGAGCCAGCCAGAGCCGATCACCCCTCTTCCGTTGAAAGCCGATACTGCAGATGGTCACCAGCGGCTTTAGAAACCAAGACTCCTCTGACAAGGTTGTCTCGTATGCCAAAACTCCTCTGACACAGAGTTGGAGGTCCTCGTGTCTTGAACGCGCAACTGGTAGATCCCATGAAATTTGTGCTAGAGTCGATGGCTATGCATCGGCTTTGTTCCTTAGTTCTAAAGTCGATGTCCGTGCATCGGCTGTATATTGCGAGAAACTGCGTGAGAATTTTTTTTTACGGGCCGATTTTTCTATCGGCCCCCAATGTTTCACTGCACATGTATCGCACATGTTCATCCGATTAGGTGCCCCCCGAGCCGATTCTGCCAGGTAACTGCTGATATCGGCTCTGTGGTTAGCCAAGGCACTATATGTGAACGTCGGCTCTGTTAGGACCAGTGTGGACTTCTTCCAGCTCATTAGCCGACGCAAACCCATTACCCATTAGATCGACGTTGAACCCAGGCAGAATGAATGGTGAGGATAATTTTGGCCGATTGCTGGAATCGGCCTCCATGTTGCTTGCTCAATGAAGGTTTTGCAATGTTCCTCCATAGATCCTTGGGGCCGATCACATGGATCGGCATCGCCACGTTTGTCCATAGATGCTGCTCTTGTTACACGGTCAGGCCGGTGGATAAAACCAGCCTAACCCCGTCCTTTGTCACGTCGATGCGCTCGCAGTCGTCCAAATTGATGCCTGAGAGTGGCTCTTGGCCCGATGTCTCCCAAACGTTCATGCCGGCCGTTGAAATCTCAGCTGAATCACCTGCGTGGACGACTTCTACTTCATCTCCATCCCATTGTATTAGGCATTGGTGCATCGTGGATGGAATGCAACAGATTGGCGTGGATCCAATCTCTGCCTAGTAGGACAGCATAGGTGCTCTTGCTGTCGACAATAAAGAACGTCGTAGGGACAGTTTTCCTTCCTACGGTCAGATCCACGTTCAGAACACCTTGTGCGTCAGATGCTTGGCCGTTGAAATCGCCCAGTGTCTGTTGCGGTCAGAAACCCACCGGCGGGCAGCGACTGGCAACACCGTAGAGCCGGGAACAACTAGGGCTGCGGCTGGCCCCAGTCCCTCAGAGCGACAGCCCGCAAAGCCTTCTGGTCACACGTCCGATGCTGTCGCAAGGGCGTGCCACCTGACCTATACCTGGTCAGGAAGGTGTTGGATGATGCCTCGCTTAGTTTCCTGCATGGCATACGCGTAAACATTAAATACGAGCCTCGATCGGCTCTCAGGTTATCCTGTGAATCGGCTCAAAGAGCCGATCCACCCATGATTTGTACGAGGTGCACGAATATATGGTGGTCCTGCTTGATCAAGATAGAGTTAAAGCGATCTACAACGATTTAGGGTTTTCACCACATAATCGGATCATCCTACTCACGATTGGGCCTCGCGCTCGCGTACGGTGATCGTAAGCCGATCCTAGACAGGGCCTAAAAACCAACACGAGGTTGATCCCCGGAACATCCTGTCTAGGGCTAGCAAACTCCACCCTACACGCCGCTGGATCCTCCAACCCTGTGTAAGGCCTAACTATTGCGGATATTAAACTAATCCTTGAAGAACAAGGAGCAACCGTAACAGATCAGATCTACTAAACGATGATCAAGCGGGGTGCCGCCCCTACACCTAAGATAGGTGTAAGGGCGGCCAGATGTATAAGGGTTGCACTACGACAGCATATGATACGAAGAACAATGCTAACCCTAACACATCTAAGATAACTACGTTGCTCGCCATCAAAAAGGCTTCAGCACGAGCAACGCATGAACAACGTAGGTAGGCTTGTGCTGCCTAGATCGCAAGATGCGATCTAGGCAGCATGGTGCTTACCGGAGAAACCCTCGAGACGAAGGAGTTGGCGATGCGCCGAGATTTGTTTGTGTTGAACGTTGGTTGTTGTTTATTTCATAAACCCTAGATACACATTTATAGTCCAAGGGAGTTTCTAATTCAGGCGTGCACCTAACCGTGCACGGGTAAAACTCCAACTCCTAACCGACACGTAATCTAATATGTTACATGATACAAGGGCAAACTAGCCCAAACGTTGCATACAAGGCCGATTCACGTATTTCTTCTGTATGTAATCTCCAAGCCCATCTTGATCGCGGCCCACCTCTGATCCGGTCAAATTCTGGTGATAACACATGCCCCCTGGTTTTGGAAATGACATTTCCAAAATCATTACGCTTTCTTTCGTCGGGTCATGTCGTGGCAGAGCAGGACTGCCGCAGAATCTTCCATCATTTCGCCTCGCCCCCTTGGCTTCTCTGCACGAATTGCTAATTTCGGCATCATGTCCTCGAGAACCGTCCCGGCATTAAATCTCCACTACACCCCCTCTATTTATCTGTGCCGAACGGTTCGCCACTTCATCCCTTTGCTCTGTTCTATCCACCAGCGCCCAAAAAACCCTCTCCCCCTGTAGCAATGTCTTCCTCTTCCTCTTCCCCCTCAGGCCTCCCCCTCCAATCGTCGCCGAAGAACAAGAAAGAGGACGACCTCCACTCCGGGGCGAACCCCATCTCCTCTGACAAGGAGAAGAAAGAAGGAGAAGTAGAGAAGACCAAGGCCTCCCCCTCCGCCAGGCTCCCGCCGAAGAAGCGCTCCCGCATGTGGGCGGACAGCGAGGACGACGATGACGACGAGGAAGGAGAAGAGGAGGAGGAGGAAGATGATTCCTCCTCCTCCGCTGGGTACCCGCCGACGAAGCGCTTCCGCACTTGGGCGGATAGCGAGGATGATGATGATGACGACGAGGAGGAGGAAGCTCCAGCCGACGGCTGGGGCAGCAACGGCGAGGACTTCTCCGGCAGTAGCGCCGATGGCGACGCCGACGACGATGCTAGCGAGGAGTAGTTATGTAGGATTAGTAGTCCCTTGAGCAATCGGCTCTTCTTTTGTTCTTCTTTGAGCAGTCGGCTCTTCATTGTAAGAAATCCCAATATTAATGAAGAAATTCCCTTAACTTGATCTCGCCGACTTCCTTTCGTACTGATTTGGCCGATTGTTAATTTGATCACCGCTCAATAAGCCGATGGCAACGCACCGGTAACCTGCGAACCTTGCTCAAATTCAGATCCCCAAACTTCCAACCGAACAGGCCCAATCCGCAGTCACTGAGCGTAATGTTGGACTAAACGGCAAAACCCCTGAAATAACGCCTGGCCTCATCATTAACCTCAGGTTTTCAGACATTTTCCTGCCAGACCCTTCTCTTCCAAATCCCCTTTGCTTTCAGGGGCTCTCATGAGATCATTGCTGATTCAATCCGGAAGCCGGAGCTGATACTTTTGCAGGACGAGCCCCTGCTCCGTTTTTCCCCGCAGCAACCATTCCTCAAAGCTGAAATGTAGAGCCAGCCGATTTCAACCAAATCGGCTTCCTATAGCAAAGGGTCCTCCAGGGCAATCTGCCCCCCGAGCCTCAATCAAGGCGAAGAAGGTAGTGAATCAGCCAAATGTGCCGCCATTGGCCTCAAGTCATGACGCAGAGCCAGCCGATTTCAACAACATCGGCTCCCCAGAGCAGAGAAGCTTCAGGGTGAGCTGCCCCCCGAGTTTCTTCAGTCCACTTCTTGCGCCTTGCTGTTCAGATCGGCTCCTTTCCTTTGGCGGATTTGATGCAAACCATTCTTTAACCTGATCTGCACGTTCATGCTGCTCTTGGCATTGGTCAGGGTCATGATCCCTCAAACCTGCCCCAGCTGATATTGCGGACTCGAATACTCGCAAAAAGAATCCAGAGGTTCTTGAAGAGAGGATCTGAGCCATCAAACCACTCCATTGAGGAGTTCTTCCATTAGAGTCTCTCTTCGTGGCCCACTTCCTGCTCCATTGAACCCTGCTTATAACAGTTGTATCCCTTGAGTCGATGGCCATGCATCGGCTTTCTATCCTTAAGTCGATGTCTGCTGCATCGGCTGTGCTTAAAATTTTTTGAATTTTTTACGACCGATTTATGTATCGGCCCCCATACTTCAATACCCATCATCAAAGAATATCTTGGGCTGCTGGGCATTTGCAAGACACTCCTACTGCATATCCTCGAATTTTATCCACCTAGGTGCCCCCCGAGCCGATTCTTTCAAGGGACTTGATGGTATCGGCTCTTCAGGTATTCCCTGTTGGATTGAATGTTGAACCCAAGTAGAATGTATAGTGAGGATAATTTTGGCCGATTGCTGGAATCGGCCTCCACGTTGAATTGCTCCATGAAGGTTTTGTATTGTCCCTTCATAAATTTTTGGGGCCGATCACGAGGATCAGCCTCGCCACGTTTGCTCATTGATTTGCTCCAGCTACATGGTTAGGCCAGTGGATACGACCAGCCTAACTTCATCCTCTGTCATGTCGATGCGCTCGCCGTCGTCCACCTTGAGTGCATCGTTTAATCCTCGAGCAGCAAACTCCGTTGGGAGGATGAGCACCATGTTTGTGCCAGCCGATGTTTCATCATCGGCTTTCCTTTGCTTGGGGCGCCACTCCATTTTTTGTGGTCGACCCTCTTCGTCCAGGGTTCGCTGAATTTTGGCGGCCAGATCAGGCCGTGCCTTCCTCAACGTGTGCAGGTATAACCTTTCGGCTTCCTCCAACCCACGCGGACGCTGAACCCTTCGCTTACGGGAACGGCTGAGCCCATCAGGGCACCACCTGGGCCGATGATACTTGTCTTCTTCATCATCGTCCTATAGTTCCTCGAGATCTTCCACCCGAGCGGACTCAGCATGCTTGTTCCGAGGCGGGAGAGGCCCTAGACGCTTGAACACAGACACATTAGCTGCATCCTGCTTCCTCTGTTTGCATTCTGGGCAGTTGCCGATTGTAGGCAATCGGCTCATTCCTGAATCCCAGCAGTGTCTGAAGAAGGGGCAGTCCCAGTGCCTATCCACGTCGTCTTGCTCCCTCGACTTTTCCTTGGCGTGGCGCTCGTATCGCTCCTCGTCGTGATCATGCCGACGACGTCTCCTGTCGTCCCTAGCCGGACGATCTTCTCGCATCATCGTCGTTGTATCGCCGGCGTTGGTCATACCGACTCACATACTTGTTGAGGAGGTGATCAGAGAGAGGTCGCTGATATCTTATGTTCTTCACTTCTCCCTCTGTGACGTAGCGCTTGCCGTCGTGGCGGAGCCGATCGCGTGGAGCGGCTTCCTCTGTGTCTTTGCTATGAGAGCAGCTGCCCTCATCTCCGTCCTTACCAGAGTGGTGCCCAAATCCTACCATGTTGATATTGCACGAGAAATCTGGCTGGCACCCTCCACGGTAAGTATACTCCACCATGTTAACGGCGGGGAAGGGGTGTGTGTCGACCTTCATGGCGTACTGGTTGAAAATTAGCCGTCCTTTTTCTATCGCCATTTGGATCTGCTGACGCCACACCCTGCGGTCGTTAGTGGTGTGGGTGAACGTGTTATGCCACTTGCAGTATGGCTTCCCGTTCAGCTCCTGCACCGTAGGAATCTTGTGGCCTTCGGGTACCTTTATATGCTTCTCCGTGAGTAAGAGATCGAAAATCTGCTCAGTTTTGGTCACGTCGAAGTCGAACCCCTTTGGAGGGCCTTGTGGCTTCACCCATTTGCAGGACACGGGGCCTGCCGCTCGAGTCCATTCAGCCACTGCTACCTCTCGATCTCCCGCAGCACCTTCATCCTCGTCTGCGTCAACCAGGGCCACCGCACGCTTGAATTTGTCCTGGTAAACATCTGGGTGGCGCTGTTCATATGCTGACAGCTTCTACACCATGTGCGCCAATGAAGGGTAGTCTGCTTGGGAGGCCACGTCCTTGATCGATGATGAGAGACCCACCACCGCCAACTCGACTGCTTCTTTTTCACTTACGTGAACCGAATAGCATCGGTTCCTCACGGTCCTGAAGCGCTGGATGTATTCCGACACTGTTTCCCCGCGCTTCGTCGTACTTGTGCTAGATCGGCAATGCCAGCCTCGGAAGCCTCCGAGTGATACTGCTCATGGAACTGCTCTTCCAACCGCTTCCAAGTCCGGATGGAGTTCGGTGGCAGCGATGTGTACCACCCGAAAGCCGATCCCGTGAGGGACCGTGCGAAGAACCTCACACGCAGCTCGTCTGACGCTGAGATCGTGCCCAGCTGTGCCAAATATCGGCTCACATGCTCGATGGAGCTGGAACCATCCGATCCACTAAACTTTGTGAAGTCCGGGAGCCTATATTTGGGTGGTAGCGGGATCAATTCGTACTCGTTAGGGTACGGCTTGGTGTAGCCGAACGTCTTCCTTTTCGGCATCATGCCGAACTGATCTTTCAGAATTGTACAAATCTGATCCGCGGTGATGGCTGCAGGTGTCGAACCCTGAAGATTCGCCGGGGTGGCATACTTAGCCAGCCATGCTTGCTTTTCCGGTTCTGAGCCAACTGCGGGAGCTGGGCTCTGGAGGTTTGTCGGAGTGGCGAACTTAGCTAACCACGTTTGCTTCTCAAGATCTGCTCCCGACGTTCCTCCTGCTGTTTCAGAGGCCCCTGCTGTTGCAGCCTGGTTCGAGAGTGCCCAGGTACTGCCGTCTGGCACGTATGCGCACGTGTATCCGTGCGGGATCTCCTTGGGCGCCTCAGGTAGGAATTGGTAGTCACTAGGATCACCACCAATCTTGTAGACGACGTATGCCGATGAGTTCGGCACTTCCGGTGCCGCCCATGCGAACGGCAGCGGTGGATGGGACTGGAGTGGCATCTCTCCTTTGTAAGTCCCCAGAGCTGGTCCCGACGGAGAATACCGATGGCTCATGATTTCCTGGATCACGCGCAGAGCGACACGCTCCAAAGTGTTCACCGGGCTCTCAGAGTGGCGGTGCAGCGAATGAGCCACCATGTAGTTGATCTCCTGACGCAGCGACCTGGTGCGTTCTTCTGACGGGGCGGACAAGTCCACCCCATCGAGTGCGCCTTCAGGTGAGAACCCCTTCCACCCGACGCCATGGGAGCGGGTTCCGTGGAAAGAGCCGATGAGTTCGGCTTCGAGGACCGCCTTGATCTCGTCATGCTTCTTCTTGAGCTCGTCAGTCAGATCCTCGTACTTGACCGGAGTGCTTTCCGCCATCTCGGATGTAGATGGCGATGCGGTGGATGTCGAAGATGGTCCCACCGGGCGTGCCAGAATGTGTTGCGGTCAGAAACCCACCGGCGGGCAGCGACTGGCAACACCGTAGAGCCGGGAACAACTAGGGCTGCGGCTGGCCCCAGTCCCTCAGAGCGACGGCCCGCAAAGCCTTCTGGTCACACGTCCGATGCTCGTCGCAAGGGCGTGCCACCTGACCTATACCTGGTCGGGAAGGTGTTGGATGATGCCTCGCTTAGTTTCCTGCATGGCATACACGTAAACATTAAATACGAGCCTCGATCGTCTCTCGAGGTTATCTCGTGAATCGGCTCAAAGAGCCGATCCACCCATGATTCGTACGAGGTGCACGAATATATGGTGGTCCTGCTTGATCAAGATAAAGTTAAAGCGATCTACAACGATTTAGGGTTTTCACCGCATAATCGGATCATCCTACTCACGATTGGGCCTCGCGCTCGCGTACGGTGATCGTAAGCCGATCCTAGACAGGGCCTAAAAACCAACACGAGGTTGATCCCCGGAACATCCTGTCTAGGGCTAGCAAACTCCACCCTACACGCCGCTGGATCCTCCAACCCTTTGTAAGGCCTAACTATTGCGGATATTAAACTAATCCTTGAAGAACAAGGAGCAACCGTAACGGATCAGATCTACTAAACGATGATCAAGCGGGGTGCCGCCCCTACACCTAAGATAGGTGTAAGGGCGGCCAGATTTATAAGGGTTGCACTACGACAGCATATGATACGAAGAACAATGCTAACCCTAACACATCTAAGATAACTACGTTGCTCGCCATCAAAAAGGCTTCAGCACGAGCAACGCATGAACAACGTAGGTAGGCTTGTGCTGCCTAGATCGCAAGATGCGATCTAGGCAGCATGGTGCTTACCGGAGAAACCCTCGAGACGAAGGAGTTGGCGATGCGCCGAGATTTGTTTGTGTTGAACGTTGGTTGTTGTTTATTTCATAAACCCTAGATACACATTTATAGTCCAAGGGACTTTCTAATTCAGGCGTGCACCTAACCGTGCACGGGTAAAACTCCAACTCCTAACCGACACGTAATCTAATATGTTACATGATACAAGGGCAAACTAGCCCAAACGTTGCATACAAGGCCGATTCACGTATTTCTTCTGTATGTAATCTCCAAGCCCATCTCGATCGCGGCCCACCTCTGATCCGGTCAAATTCTGGTGATAACAGTGTCACATTGGTCTTGATCAGATCCGAGCTAGAGCGTCCCAACCGACGTAGCATGGAGTATGGCATAATGTTGACTGCCGCTGGTGTCCACCAGCATTTTGTTGACAGGCTGCCCATTGATGTAACCTCGCAAGTACAGGGCCTTCAGATGCCTGTAGCTTCTTTCTCGTGGCTTCTCAAAGATGACCGGCCGTGGGCCGCAGTCAAGTTGTGCCACAGGTGCTTCGTCTAATCCTGGAGCACTAAACAACGTTGGAAGGATGAACACCATGTTTGTGCCAGCCGATGTCTCATCATCGGCTCTCTTTTGTCTGGGGCGCCACTCTTTCCTTTGTGGCCGACCTTCTTCGTCCAGGGTTCGCTGAATTTTAGCGGCCAGATCAGGCCGCGCCTTCCTCAACGTGTGTAGGTATTGCCTTTCAGCTTCCTCCAAACCACGTAGTCGCTGAACCCTTCGCTTTTGGGAACGGCTGAGCCCATCAGGGCACCACCTTGGCCGATGATACTTGTCTTCTTCTTCATCATCGTCCTCTAGTTCCTCGAGATCTTCTACCCGAGCGGACTCAGCGTTCTTGTTCCGAGGCGGGAGAGGCCCTAGACGTTTGAACACGGACACGTTAGCTGCATCCTTCTTCTTCTGTCTACATTCTGGGCAGTTGCCGATTGTAGTCAATCGGCTCATTCCTGAATCCCAGCAGTGTTTGAAGAAGGGGCAGTCCCAGTGCCTATCCACGTCGTCTTGCTCTCTCGACTTTTCCTTGGCGTTGCGCTCATATCGCTCCTCGTCGCGATCATGCCGACGGTGCCTCCTGGCGTCCCTAGCTAGACGATCTCTTTCATCATCATCGTTGTATCGCCGGCGTTGGTCGTATTGACCCACATACTTGTTGAGGAGGTGATCAGAGAGAGGTCGCTGATATCTCACGTTCCTCACTTCTCCCTCTGTGCTGTAGCGCTTGCCATCGTGACGGAGCCGATCGCGTGGAGCGGCTTCCTCTGTGTCCTTGCTATGAGAGTAGCTGCCCTCATCTCCGTCCTTACCAGAGTGGTGCCCAGGTCCTACCATGTTGATATTGCACGAGAAATCTGGCTGGCACCCTCCATGGTAAGTGCACTCCACCATGTTAACGGCGGGGAAGGGGTGTGTGTCGACCTTCATAGCGTACTGGCTGAAAATTAGACGCCCTTGGTCTATCGCCATTTGGACCTGCTGACGCCACACCCTGCAGTCGTTGGTGGCGTGGGTGAACGTGTTATGCCACTTGCAGTATGGCTTTCCGTTCAGCTCCTGCACCGTGGGGATCTTGTGGCCTTCGGGTAACTTCAGCTGTTTCTCCTTGAGTAAGAGGTCGAAAATTTGCTCAGCTTTGGTCACGTCGAAGTCAAACCCTTTTGGAGGACCTTGTGGCTTAACCCATTTACAGGACACGGGGCTTGCCCCCCGAGTCCATTCGGCCACTGCTACCTCTTGATCTCCCGCAGCATCTTCATCTTCATCTGCCTCAACCAGGACCACCGCACGCTTGAATTTATCCTGGTAAACATCTGGGTGGCGCTGTTCATATGCTGACAGCCTTTGCACCATGTGCGCCAGTGAAGGGTAGTCTGCTTGGGAGGCCACGTCCTTGATCGATGATGAGAGACCCACCACCGCCAACTCGACTGCTTCTTTTTCACTCACATGAACCGAATAGCATCGGTTCCTAATGGTCCTGAAGCGCTGGACGTATTCTGCCACTGTTTCCCCGCGCTTCTGTCGTACTTGTGCTAGATCGGCAATGCCAGCCTCGGAAGCCTCTGAGTGATACTGTATGTGGAACTGCTCTTCCAACTGCTTCCAAGTCCGGATTGAGTCTGGTGGCAGCGATGTGTACCACCCGAAAGCTGATCCTGTGAGGGACTGTGCGAAGAACCTCACGCGTAGCTCGTCTGATGCTGAGATCGTGCCCAGCTGTGCCAAATATCGGCTCACATGCTCGATGGAGCTGGAGCCATCTGATCCACTAAACTTGGTGAAATCAGGGAGCCGATATTTGGGTGGTAGCGGGATCAACTCGTACTCGTTGGGGTACGGCTTGGAATAGCCGATTGTCCTCCTTTTCGGCATCATGCCGAACTGGTCTTTCAGGATTGTACAAATCTGATCTGCGGTGATGGCTGCGGGCGTCGAACTCTGAAGATTCGCCGGGGTGGCATACTTAGCCAGCCATGCTTGCTTTTCCAGCTCTGAGCCAACTGCAGGAGCTGAGCTCTGGAGGTTTGTCGGAGTGGCATACTTGGCTAGCCACGTCTGCTTCTCAAGATCTGTTCCCGACGTTCCTCCTACTGTTCCAGAAGTCCCTGCTGTTGCAGCCTGGTTCGAGAGTGCCCAGTTACTGCAGTCTGGCACGTATGCGCACGTGTATCCGTGGGGGATCTCCTTGGGCGCCTCATGCAAGAATTGGTAGTCGCTAGGGTCACCACCGATCTTGTAGACGACGTACGCCGATGAACTCGGCACTTCTGGTGCTGCCAACGCGAACGGCAGCGGTGGACGGGACTGGAGTGGCATCTCTCCTTGGTAAGTCCCCAGAGCTGGTCCTGACGGAGAATGCGATGGCTCATGATTTCCTGGATCACGCGCAGAGCGACACGCTCCAAAGTGTTCACCGAGGCTCTCGGAATGGCGGTGCAGCGAATGAGCCACCATGAAGTTGATCTCTCGACGCAGCGACCTGGTGCGTTCTTCGACGGGGTGGACAGGTCCACTCCATCGAGGGCGCCTTCAGGTGAGAACCCTTTCCACCGATGCCATGTGAGCGGGTTCGTGAAAAGAGCCGATGAGGTCGGCTTCGAGGACTGCTTTGATCTCGTCATGCTTCTTCTTGAGCTCCTCGGTCGGATCCTCGTACTTGACCGGAGTGCCTTCCGCCATCTCAGATGTAGATGGCAACGCGGTTGATGTCGAAGATTGTCCCACCGGGCGTGCCAGAATGTGTTGCGGTCGGAAACCCACCGGCGGGCAGCGACGGGCAACACCGTAGAGCCGGGAATCTCCCAGGACTGCGGCTGGTCCTGGTCCCTCCGAGCGACGGCCCGCAAAGCCTTCGGCACGCACGTCCGATGCTGATGCAAGGGCGTGCCACCTGACCTATACCTGGTCAGGAAGGTGTTGGATGATGCCTCGCTTAGTTTCCTGCATGGCATACACGTAAACGTTAAATACGAGCCTCGATCGGCTCTCAGGTTGTCCAGTGAATCGGCTCAAAGAGCCGATCCACCCATGATGCGTACGAGGTGTACGATCAGATGGTGGTCCTGCTTGATCAAGATAAAGCTAAAGCGACCTACTACGATTTGGGGTTTTCACCGCATAATCGAAACATCCTACTCGTGATCGAGCCTGGCGGCCACGCACGGTGATCGTAAACCGACCCTAGACAAGGCCTAAAAACCAACACGAAGTTGATCCTCGGAACATCCTGTCTAGGGCTAGCAAACTACACCCTACGCGCCACTCGGATCCTTCGACCCGTTTGTAAGGCCTAACAATGCAGATATTAAACTAATCCTTGAAGAACAAGGAGCAATCATAACGGATCGGATCTACTAAACAATGATCAAGCGGGGTGCCGCCCTTACACCCAAGATAGGTGTAAGGGCGGCTAGATGTCTAAGGGTCGCACGACGATAGCATATTATACGAAGAACAATGCTAACCCTAAAACACCTATGATAACTACGTTGCTCGCCATCAAAAAGGCTTCAGTACGAGCAACGCATGAACGACGAATAAACGTGTGCTGCCTAGATCGCAAGAAGCGATCTAGGCAGCATGATGCTTACCCGGAAGAAACCCTCGAGACGGGGGAGTTGGCGATGCGCCGAGATTGGTTTGTGGTGAACGTGATTGTTGTTTATTTCATAAACCCTAGATACATATTTATAGTCCGGGGGACTTCCTAATTCAGGCGTGCACCTAACCGTGCATGGGTTAAACTCTAACTTCTAAACGACACGTATCCTACTATGTTACAGATACACGGGCAAACTAGCCCAAACTTGGTATAGAAGGCCGATTCATGTATTTCTTCTATGTATATTCTTCAAGCCCATCTCCAATCGCGGCCCACCTCTGATCCGGTCAAATTCTGGTGATAACATTATGACAATACCTACATGTTTTGTTCACACTTAATATCGTTTTGATGCATTTTCCGGAACTAACCTATTAACGAGATGCCGAAGTGCCAGTTCCTGTTTTGTGTTGTTTTTGGTTTCAGAAATCCTACAAAGGAAATATTCTCGGAATTGGACGAAATCAACGCCCACGATCTTATATTTCACGGAAGCTTCCAGAGAGCCAGAGATGGACCAGAGGGGAGCCCTGGGGACCCTACCCCACCTGGCGGCGCGGCCAAGGGGGGGGGGCGCCCCCCTATGGTGTGGCTCCACCAGGACTCCTCCGAGGCTGCCCTTCTGCCTACTTAAAGCCTCCGTCACGAAAACCCTAAAGGAATAAGCCACGATACGAGAAAAGTTCCAGAGCCGCCGCCATCACGAAGCCAAGATTCGGGGGACAGAAGTCTCTGTTCCGGCACGCCGCCGGGACGGGGAATTTCCCCCGGAAGGCATCTCCATCGACACCACCGCCATCTTCATCCATGCTGTTGTCTCCTATGATGAGGAGGGAGTAGTTCTCCCCCAAGGTTGAGGGCTCTACCGTAGCTATGTGGTTCATCTCTCTCTCCCATGTGATCTTTATGTGATCATGAGCTTTGTATCGCTATTAATCTATGTGCTACTCTAGTGATGTTATTAAAGTAGTCTATTCCTCCTTCATGATGTAATGGTGACGGTGTGTGCATCATGTAGTACTTGGCGTAGGTTATGATTGTAATCTCTTGCAGATTATGAAGTTAACTATTACTATGATAGTATTGATGTGATCTATTCCCCCTTTCATAGCTTAACGGTGACAGTGTGTATGCTATGTTAGTACTCGGTCTAAATTGCAACGGTCTATTATGCTCTAGAGGTTACTTATATATGAACTTCGAATGATTGTGGAGCTTGTTAACTTCGGCTTGAGGGAGCTCTTGTAGCCCTACACAATGAATGGTGTTTGTTATCCAACAAGAGAGTGTAGAAAGTAGCATTTATTTATTTACTAGTGAAAGTATGATCCCTAGGCCTTGTTTCTAAGCATTGAAACACCGTTTCCAACAAGTTCTGTTACATGTTTGCTTGCTGCCATCTTTATTTCAGATTGCTATTAGCACTCATATTCATCCATATTACTTGTATTTCACCATCTCTTCGCCGAACTAGTGCACCTATACATCTTACAAGTGTATTAGGTGTGTTGGGGACACAAGAGACTTCTTGTATCGTAATTGCAGGGTTGCTTGAGAGGGATATCTTTGACCTCTACCTCCCTGAGTTCGATAAACCTTGGGTGATTCACTTAAGGGAAACTTGCTGGCTGTTCTACAAACCTCTGCTCTTGGAGGCCCAACACTGTCTACAGGAATAGAAGCGTGCGTAGACATCAAGCTATTTTCTAGTGCCGTTGCCGGGGAGGTAAGGTAAAAGGTATTCACATCCTCCGACTACTAAGCTATTTCCTAGCACTGTTGCCGGTGTTTGAGTGCTCGAAGCTATTTCCTTTAGATCCTGCAATTGCATCTTTTTGTTTCTTGTTTACACTAGTTAGGATTAATGGAAAACAACAAAAATATTAGAGATCTTTATAGTATTTATCTTGAGTTAGGACATGAGGTGTTTGAAGAGAAAATTAAAAAACCTATGGAACTTTATATGCATGATAATGCCAATGTTATTAGTATGACTGCTTTTAACACCATTGTTGCTTATGCTATGGAAAATTCTAAGCTTGGGGAAGCTGGTTTTGATGAGCATGATATTTTTAGTCCCCCAAGCATGGAGGAGAAAATTTACTTTGACGATACTTTGCCTCCCATTTATGATGATTATAATGATAGTGGTATTTTGGTGCCACCTACTATGGAGGATAAAGTTTATTATGATTATACTATGCCTCCTATATTTGATGATGAGAATAATAATGATAGCTATTTTGTTGAATTTTCTCCCACTACAATTAATAAGAATGACTATGCTTATGTTGGGAGTAGTAATTATTTTATGCATGAGACTCATGATAAGAATGCTTTATGTGATAGTTATATTGTTGAGTTTGTTCATGATGCTACTGGAAATTATTATGAGAGAGGAAAATATGGTTGTAGAAATTTTCATGGTACTAAAACACCTCTCTATATGCTGAAAATTTTGAAGTTACTCGTGTTTTATCTTCCTATGCTTGTCACTTTGTTCTACATGAATTTATTTGTGTACAAGATTCCTTTTCATAGGAAGTGGGTTAGACTTAAAATTGTTTCTTATTTTCTTTTGATGCTCTCTTTTGGTTCAACTCTTATTTCTTGCGAGTGCATCATTAAAATTGCTGAGCCCATCTTAATGGCTATAAAGAAAGCACTTCTTGGGAGATAACCCATGTTTTTATTTTGCTACTATTTTATTGTGTCTTGGAAGTTGTTACTACTGTAGGAACTTCTCCTTATCTTTATTTTATTGCATTGCTGTGCCAAGTAAAGTCTTTGATAGTAGGGTTGATACTAGATTTGGATTACTGCGCAGAAACAGATTTCTTACTGTCACGAAATTGAGCAGCCCCGTCTGTAGGTAACTCAGAAAAATCTGCCAATTTACGTGCATGATCCTCAGATATGTACGCAACTTTCATTCAATTTGAGCTTTTTCATCTGAGCAAGTTAAGTGCCCCAGAAAAATTCATCTTTACGGACTGTTCTGTTTTGACAGATTCTGCCTTTTTATTTCGCATTGCCTCTTTTGCTATGTTGAATGGATTTCTTTGTTCCATTAACTTCCAGTAGCTTTGTGCAATGTCCAAAAGTGTTAAGAATGATTGTGTCACCTCTGAATATGTGAATTTTTTTTTTGCGAGAAGAATATGTGAGTTTTTGATTATGCACTAACCCTCTAATGAGTTTGTTTTGAGTTTGGTGTGGAGGAAGTTTTCAAGGGTCAAGAGAGGAGGATGATATAATATGATCAAGAAGAGTGAAAAGTCTAAGCTTGGCGATGCCCCCGTGGTTCATCCCTGCATATTTCAAGAAGACTCAAGCATCTAAGCTTGGGGATGCCCAAGGCATCCCCTTCTTCATCGACAACTTATCAGGTCACCTCTAGTGAAACTGTATTTTTATTCCGTCACATCTTATGTATTTTACTTGGAGCGTCTGTGTGCTTTTATTTTCGTTTTGTTATTTTTCATTCTCTGAATAAATTCATGCTTATGTGGGAGAGAGACACGCTCCGCTCGTTCATATGAACACTAGTGTTCTTAGCTTTACTTTTAATGTTCATGGCGAAGGTTGATACTGCTTCGTTCATTGTTATATGGTTGGAAACAGAAAATGCTTCATGTGGTAATTGGTATATTATCTTGAATAATTTGATACTTGGCAATTGTTGTGCTCAAATAGATCATGTTTAAGCTCTTGCATCATGTACTTTGCACCTATTAATGAAGAACTACCATAGAGCTTGTTGAAATTTGGTTTGCATGATTGGTCTCTCGAAAGTCTAGATATTTTCTGGTGAAGTGTTTGAACAACAAGGAGACAGTGTAGAGTCTTATAATGCTTGCAATATGTTCTTATGTAAGTTTTGCTGTACCGGTTCATACTTGTGTTTGCTTCAAACAACCTTGCTAACCAAAGCCTTGTATTGAGAGGGAATACTTCTCGTGCATCCAAAACCTTGAGCCAAAACCCATGCCACTTGTGTCCACCATAACTACCTACTACATGGTATTTCTCTGCCATTCCAAAGTAAATTACTTGTGTGCTACCTTTAAAATTTCATTCCTTGTCTTTGCAATACATAACTCATGGGAAAATAGCTTAAAAACTATTGTGGTATTGAATATGTTTCTTATGTATCTTATTTCTTATAAGTTGCTTGTTGAGCGATAACCATGTTTCTGGGGACGCCATAAACTATTACACCTTTGTTGAATATCATGTGAGTTGATATGCATGTTCGTCTTGTCTGAAGTAAGGGTGATTTATCATGATCCAATGGTTTGAGTATGCATATTGTTAGAGAAGAACATTGGGCCGCTAACTAAAGCCATGAATCATGGTGGAAGTTTCAGTTTGGACATTGATCCTCAATCTCTTATGAGTACATTATCTGTTGTTGAATGCTTATGCATTAAAGAGGAGTCCATTATCTGTTGTCTATGTTGTCCCGGTATGGATGTCCTAAGTTGAGATTTATCAAAAACGAGAAATCAAATGCGATCTATCTCCTTGGACCTTTGTACAGGCGACATAGAGGTACCCCTTTGTGACACTTGGTTGAAACATATGTTATGCAATGATAATCCATGTAAATCCAAGCTAATTAGGACAAGGTGCGAGCACTATTGGTATTCTATGCATGAGGCTTGCAACTTATAGGATGTCTTATGCATAACACATATGAATTATTACTACCGTTGAAAAAATTGTTTCTATGTTTTCAAAATGAAAAGCTCTAGCACAAAAATAGTAATCCATGCTTCCCTCTGCGAAGGGCCTATCTTTTACTTTATGTTGAGTCAGTTTACCTACTTCTTTCTATCTTAGAAGCAAACACTTGTGTCAACTGTGTGCATTGATTCTTACATGTTTACCTATTGCACTTGTTATATTGCTTTATGATGACAACTATCCATGAGATATACATGTTACAAGTTGAAAGCAATTGCTGAAACTTAATCATCCTTTGTGTTGCTTCAAAACCTTCTACTAAGAATCTATTTTTTTTTGAAACTAACTACTGCAGGGGAGCCCCCCACAGCCTTTTATTAACTGAGAAACAAAAAGTATATACAAAAAGTACAAGAAAGTAGAGAAAAACTACCTACAACTATGTACAAGGAATTACAACAAGTTGTCAAGCCATGATGACAAAATGGGCACAATACTTTCTTTTACCCTATGCTTAAGCAGGGTAACATCAGAAACAAATCCCTCCTTCCAATTCCTGAATGTTGACCTTATATTCTTAAAGATCTTGTTATTCCTTTGCTTCCATATATTCCAGCAAGCCAAAATTATAATCTCCACAAAACAGGGACCCTTGAATCTTTTTTTGGTATTCTTCAGCATCTCTGGTCCTGAACCTCTTGTCCAGTTTATTTGTAAGTATATCCACACTCTGACACTAAAGGTACACTCAAAGAATAAGTGAGACCAATCTTCCAAGGCATCAGTAGAACAAAGAACACAAGTATGATCCGAGGTAACTTGCCAGTGCCTTCTCCTGAGCATATCCTTCGTGTTGATTCTATCATGCAGGATGAGCCATGCAAAATAATTATGTTTGGAAGTACATTTACTCTTCCAGATCCACTGTGAAGGAAAATGAGAAGCTATATGTTGAAAACTCATTCTATACACCTGGCTGGGGATAAAAGCTCCAGATTTATTACTTGTGATGAGCCACTGATCATTGTTATTCAGTGTTACAACTCCTGTTAACAGATCTTGAAGTGTTCTTAGTTCACCAGCAGCATCATTTGAAATAGGAAGATGAAAAACTTGTGCTGGGTCAGTAATTTGTAAAGCCTCTTTGACTGAAATGAGTTTGTCCTTGGCAAACGAAAAGATTCTTGGAAATCTTTCATGAATAGTCCAGTCATTCCAATTATCCGACCAAAATAGAATTGTTTCCCCATTTCCAAGCTTGCAATGTGCCACTTGTCTGTATATATCAAACAGTTTCATAATGTTTCTCCACCAAAAGGATCCACAAACAGTGACTGCATGTGGCACTTCCTTGTAGTAATATGTATTCCTAATTAATTTGACCCAAGGAAGATCCACATTATTATAAAATTTATGTAACTGCTTCATCATAAGACACTTATTTTGGATCTTCAGATTGATGATACCCAAACCTCCCTTATTCTTTGGCTTACATATCATATCCCAAGAAGCTAAAGAGTGCACTTTCTCATCATCTTCCTTTTCCTCCACAAACAATTCCTTCTAGCTTTATCAATTACATCAACCACTCCATCTGGTATGTCCAGTGTGCTAAGATAGTGAATAGGCATTGAGGACAGAACTGAATTTACCAAAATTAATCTATCACCATAAGATAAGAAAGAAGCAGATGCAGTAAGTCTCCTTTCAATTCTGTCAGTGAGTGGTGAAAGATCTCTTATTGTTGGCCTAGTTGTACCCATGGGAATACCAAGGTATGGGAATGGCATGGAGGCAATGTTGCACTGTATTTGTGTTGAAAGAGTCTCAGCTTCCTCTTGAGAAATATTAATCGGTACAAGGGAAGATTTGTGATAATTGACCTTGAGTCCAGTAAAAGCAGTGTATTCCTCAAGAACATCTTTCAAAACTTGTAACTGATCTGCCTCAGCTGGTAGCATGATAATAGTATCATCAGCATATTACACAATTGGATAATCATTACTACCTCTATTTGGAATTGGTGCTTGCAATCTCCCTGCCCTGTATGCATTATTAACATAACTTTGCAATAAATCTCCACCTAGAACATACAATAGGGGAGAAAGTGGGTCCCCCTGTCTGACTCCTCTTCTACATAAAAATGTTTTACCAGGTACTCCATTCAAAAGAATAGCAGAAGAACCAGAAGCAAGAATCTCTGATACCCAAAGAATGAAAGTTGGATCAAAACCTTTTAATTCCATAATCTTTATGATAGCTTTGTGTTCAATTGTATCAAAAGCTTTTTCGAAATCTAGTTTTAGCACAATAACTTTCCTCTTGGATTTGTGACATTGATATAAGTACTCAAAAGTCCATGCCAAACAATCCTGAATAGTTCTTCCCTTTATAAACCCATATTGGTTTTCATGTATACATCTTGTAATCTGTATCTGAAGTCTGTTAGCAGCAAGCTTTGTGAGAAATTTCAAGCATGTATTTGTCAGAGAAATTGGCCTAAAATCATTGACTCTTTCTGGAGATAGGTTCTTGGGAATCAAAGTTATATATGAGCTATTAATACTTTCCAAAGGAGCTTGACCCTTATGAAAATATTTGCACAAATTAAAGAAATCTTCCTTGATGATAGACCAACATTTTTTAACAAACAGACCATTAAAACCATCTGGTCCTGGAGCTCTATCAGGTTTCATGTGCTTTACCACTCCCTCAATTTCTTCTGTAGTAAACTCTTGAGACAAAATGTCCAAACCTTCCACTGGAGTGATCAGATGTGATATATCTGCTTGTGTGGCAGATTCATTTGTAACTCCCATTCTGTTCTTATAGCATGTCCAAAAAGCATTTACCTTCTGATTGTGCTCCACCATAGAGTTCCCTTGCTCATCCTTTATTACTGATATAACATTATATCTATATCTTTCAGTTGCTTTTGCATGGAAGAACTTTGTATTTTCCCCTCCTAATTTTATCCATCTGATGGTGCATCTATATTTCCAGTAATCAGACTGTATACCCAACAGTTTCTTGAGATGTACCTTTACAATATTTCTGAAATTAAATTCCTCCCTGCTTAAGTCCCTAGAATCCTCCAAATTATCAAAAAACAAAATGACTTTGTTGCACTGCTCAATAAGCAATTTCAGATGAGACAGATTCTTTCCCCATTTCTTGAGAGCATATCTGAGATTTTTAAATTTGGCAGCCAAAGCTGAGGTTACATTATTCTTGTGTGTAGGTAACTCCCAAGCCTTCCTCACCACATCCATAAATCCTGGTTGCTCCAGCCAAATGTTCTCAAATCTGATTTTTTTTTGCCTTTGGAATAGAAGTAGAGATAGACACCACACAAGGGGTATGGTCAGAGGTAGATTTTGACAAAGGGAAGACCATAGTATTGGGGAACCTAAGAGTCAACTCACAAGTGGTGAAAAACCAATCTAATTGTTCCATCAAGGGTGTGGCTTGCATGTTAGACCAGGTAAAACGTCTGCCTTTTAGCGGTAATTCCAATAGGCCCAGATGACTAATGATACTATTAAAAAGGAAGATATCTGCCATGTCAGCCCCTGGTTTATTCCTATTATCAATTGATCTCATGAAATTAAAATCCCCAAGAAGTAACCAATTCTCATGTAAAGGAATATCCAAATCATGCAACCATTGAACAAATTCATCCCTCATAATTCCTCTACAAGGACCATATACAGTGACCAAAGTCCAAATTTCAGCAGTATGAGCAGATGCAAACTTTATTTGTATAGCAGAGTGAGTTGTTTCTAAATAGTGTACCCATGAAAACTTTGCTGTTCCAAAGAACAATGATTCCTCCAGAAGCACCAGTAGAAGGCACATACACAAATCTGTCAAATCTTTTGGGACAGAAAGTCCCGATAAAAGAGTGCTCAAAAGTTTCACATTTTGTTTCTTGCAAACATATGATTGCACAGTTACTTTCATCAATTTTGTTATACACCAGCAATCTTTTATCTTTATCATTCAAACCCCTGACATTCCAACAAAGCACATTCCAATCAACTTTCATTTTTGAGGGACTATTCATTGAAACCAGAAAACAGAGGAGCAATAGTGAACCATGCATAACAGGCCACATACACCAAGTACCACAACCATAGAGATATTAATAATGTCATTACAGGCACTACTAGCATAAAAGTTCTTGTACTTCCAAAATACAATCCCCTGACTGACACAAAAGCAATACTGATTGCCTGACATAAAAACTTAATCTTCATTGGATGACTTCTTCTTCTTGGGATCCTGAGGAGCAGCCATAAGCTTTTCCCTTGTCAGTTCTTCAGCTGAGATCTCCAGTTGCCTTCCAATGCTCTGCAATACTGGCACAGAAATAAAAGGAGTGACCTCCTCCCCATCAGCTCTATCTGGTTTGGATGCCTTTGGTTTTCTCCTGACTGAACTTTTGTCTAGTATACTCTCAAACTTGTACCCATCTGTTTTAGCCATATGTCTTGGTGCACCTTCTAACAGAACTATCGGTCCAGGAAGAACTATCACTTTTTTCATTAAAGCGAGAGGTAGTAGCAGCAAAAGAATTCATCCTGGAACCCTTCTTCCAAACCTGCTTCTGAATCTGAACCTGTGCTTTGAGTGCACTTCTTGTAACTCTGGTAGTTGGAGGGATAACTCTTTTCCCTCTTCTAGCAACAGCCTTTCCAACAGCATCAGTAATCTCACAAGTGCTATGTGCTAATTCTAGGATCAAAGGCATACACCTGGTGATCCAATCAAACTTATATGCTGGCAAGACAGAAGGAATTGTATTCATGAAGAGAGCAGGCACTAATCCCTTGTAGACTTTATCCAAGACCATATCCTTAGGCAGGACAGGACCAACATCACAGCAATGCATAAAATTTGTATAGGCAGGAAAAACCCTATCCAAAAGGGATGTGAGATCCTTACCCAAAACCTCAAACTGAACTTCAACTCTGTTGATGACCAGCTGCTGTGGGACAGAACTCATGTTAACTGAAGCTTCAGAACTTGAAGAATTGATAATAGCAGAGTCATTAAACTGATGACTTTCCTGAACCACTGGCTGCACCATCTCCTGTTGTTGCTCCTCTATCTCATCCTCTACCTCCATGATTTGATCCTGCACTTGCTCAGGAATAAAAAGTGGATGCTGCATCCCCTGTGCATTGTCATGAGGCTGCACCTGCTCCTGCTCATCCCAACCTATCTCAGGAAACTGTGGGTTAACAAAATTGTTCAAATTGGGCATCAGCTGTCCTGGTAGAGGGTGTGGGTTGCCATTTAGATGCATTTGATCTTCATCATGAGGCAGAGCATCAGCATATTCAGCAGTAAGGATAAAGCAAGCTGCAGTCCAGGATTCCTTAACTCCTCCAACAAAAGCAAATTTACTAAAAACCACATCCCTGGGAACCTTAGCTTCAGAAGGAAACGCCACATAGCATATAGATCTTTCAAGCAACACATCATCCTGATGCCAATGCAGGAGTTTCCCAAAGGTGCTGATAGCATTAGCTAAATCATAGTCGTTTCTAAAATCCAGAGGAATACTGAGGAACATGAGCCAACCATGACGAAAGCCTTGCACAGCCCGGTGATTCTCCCTATCATCATGATTAATAAAACGCACAAAAACCCCTTGCTGCATCTGATAAGGGATATGATTCACTAGAGCAGCTCTAGCCGCAGGACTGCGCAGACGATAAAACCCTAACCCAAGCAAGCATGGCTGAACCTCTTCCACCGTACGCTGCAGATGACTTTCAATGAAGTTCCGTACCCATTGTCGCCAATGCGGAATAAGAGGGCCCGGCGGCGGCGGCAGAAGCTCGGCAACACAGATGTTGTCATGGCGTCGAGGCGGGTCAACTGATGGACTATAGAAAGTCCGAGGCAGACGAGTAGGACCACCATCAATGATCTGGTGACCATGCGGCAACCAAGGAGTAGGATCAACCTCAAAGTTCGCCATTGGAGTATGTTTAGACGGAGGTGGTGAAAGCGGAGACGACGAGGGCAGGAAAACAGGGGAAGAACTGTCTAGAATAGGCGCTGGGGTACGTTTAGCAATATTAATTGAAGTCGAACCGGCGTGCTCCTCCAGGACAGCCTCCTCCAGGTGGGAATCAGTGTCTGCGCCGACAGAGGGTTCATTAATAGCAGTATTATTCTGTTTAGGTACCCATCTGACCGATTTGCTTTGTTTCCAATCAAAACAATGTTTCCTAAAATGACCATATCGAAAACAGAAACGACATCAAATTTTCCTTGTGCAGTCCTTAGCCACATGACCCATAGATAGACAACGTGAACACTCCCAAAATTGAAAAGCCATGTCATCAACCAGATTTTCCAAAGCAATATATCCATGTGGGTCCTCCTCTTGTATTTCTGTATCATGTACTTCATTTGCACCCCCTGAATTTGTATGAGAAGAACTTGCACCCTGATCCCCAGACATGTTCTTGCTTTGATCCACAATTTTTGGTTGTGTAAACTCAAAAGGCTTGGCTGATCCAAACTTTAAAGAGGGCAAAGTTGTTGTAACATGAGTGGGGGGCAAAACAACACCAGAAGTGAAATTTGGATCCCGATACCCTTTGCAAGCTGTATATTCAATAGAGTCAGAGAAAGAAAGCTTCCCTGATGGCTCCTTATTGTTCCTCAGAATAGACTTAGGTTTTCCAAGCTTCAAAGCATTCATTCCAAGTTGAACTCTTTTTTTTGTAGGGCTGACAAGAGTCCAGGATTGTTCACACTCCACCTGCCAATTGTTGAATTCTCTTTGCCAATTTGGACCACCCCAACTCCAAAGGTGAAAGAAACACTTGAAATGTTTGCATGCAAAACTTCTAAGGTTGAAAAGATGGAAACCAACAGATTTGCTTGACACACAGAAGGAGAAAACTCTATCCCGAATCAGAGAAACTTTAAGATCACCACTGAAACCACCAGTTGCTGCCTCCAGGGCAATCCCCACTGAGCTTTCATCAAGTTTAAAAGAAGCACGGCCAAAAGAAACTACCATTGTGAAATGACCAGAACTAGCAGATGGATGCACGGTTCGGCCAAACTTGGATAAGCAAAACTTGGCAACCTTGGTGCCAGGACCATAATCAAGAATTTTTGACAAACTATAATGATCCATTTGAGGAGAATCTTGAGACTTATTAAAGCCAGCCCGTGTATTGGGAACAGTGTCAGGCTATGCATGATCCATGCAAGACTGCTTGGACGAACCTGTGTTGCTCAGCAATTGTCCCATACGAACTACATGGATAGGAAAGTGCAGCTTTGCTCCTACAGAAAAATTATCCTTTGATTCTTTGTATCTGCAGCCGACAATTTTCCCTTTGGCATCAAAAAGAGAAATCCAATCATCCTTGACAGACAGAGAGAGGGATCCATCATAAGCCTTCATCCTTCCTCGATCTAGATCTTTGTGTGTAGAGTAGGTAATCTTCCAAGTCTTAGAGGGAGGAGCGAGATCCGCCAAAGCAGATGGTGCCTTAGAGTTGATCGCCTCAGAAGTAGGATCCAACACGTTAGACTTACCCTTAAGATCAGCAGCAGCTTGATCCGTGGGGGAGCAATGATCAAATCCAACATTATAATCATCAGTTGCGGGAGAAATGCAGTGATCAATGAAAGCATGGAACTCTGGGAACTCAATGACTGATCCAACTTTAAACACATCAACATCTTTGTGTATGGATCTACCAAAAATGGGAACCCTCTTGTCATCTAATAATATGATCCAGTTGGAAGAAGACCATACCTGAATCTCCCCATCTTTGAGGTTGCGGACCCCATTATCCAAATCATAGACCGACATGTAGGAGACATTCCAGATCCAGGAGGGAGATGCCATGAGATGGCGAGAAAGAACCAGTTACCTTGTAGACGAGAGAAAGGAGAACAGATTGATCGGCCCAGTTGTGGCAAGGAACCAACAACTACCGATGATCGCCGGCGACGAGAGGTTTTAGGGTGGGTGGGTGGTGGGAGTCGCCATCGTCATTATTATCTTGAACCTATTATTCGCCAACCGCACATAGTCTTCTTATGTCACATATCACTAAGAATCTATTGCTTTATGAGTTAACTCTTATGCAAGACTTATTGATGCTTGTCTTGAAAGTACTATTCATGAAAAGTCTTTGTTATATGATTCAGCTGTTTTAGTCATTGTCTTTACCATTGCTTTGAATCGCTTCATTCATCTCATATGCTTTGCAATAGTATGATCAAGATTATGTAAGTAGCATGTCACTTCAGAAATTATTCTTGTTATCGTTTACCTACTCGAGGGCGAGTAGGAACTAAGCTTGGGGATGCTTGATACGTCTCAAACGTATCTATAATTTCTGATGTTCCATGCTAGTTTTACGACAATACCTACATGTTTTGTTCACACTTAATATCGGTTTGATGAATTTTCCGGAACTAACCTATTAACGAGATGCCGAAGTGCCAGTTCCTGTTTTGTGCTGTTTTTGGTTTCAGAAATCCTACAAAGGAAATATTCTCGGAATTGGACGAAATCAACGTCCACGATCACGGAAGCTTCCAGAGCGCCAGAGATGGACCAGAGGGGAGCCCTAGGGGGCCCACCCCACCTAGCGGCGCGGCCAAGGGGGGGCGCCCCCCTATGGTGTGGCTCCACCAGGACTCCTCCGAGGCTGCCCTTCCGCCTACTTAAAGCCTCCGTCGCGAAAACCCTAAAGGAATAAGCCACGATACGAGAAAAGTTCCAGAGCCGCCGCCATCGTGAAGCCAAGATTCGGGGGACAGAAGTCTCTGTTCCAGCACGCCGCCGGGACGGGGAATTGCCCCCGGAAGGTATCTCCATCGACACCACCGCCATCTTCATCAACGCTGCTGTCTCCTATGATGAGGAGGGAGTAGGTCTCCCCCGAGGCTGAGGGCTCTACCGTAGCTATGTGGTTCATCTCTCTCTCCCATGTGATCTTTATGTGATCATGAGCTTTGTATCGCTATTAATCTATGTGCTACTCTAGTGATGTTATTAAAGTAGTCTATTCCTCCTTCATGATGTAATGGTGACGGTGTGTGCATCATGTAGTACTTGGCGTAGGTTATGATTGTAATCTCTTGCAGATTATGAAGTTAACTATTACTATGATAGTATTGATGTGATCTATTCCCCCTTTCATAGCTTAACGGTGACAGTGTGTATGCTATGTTAGTACTCGGTCTAAATTGCAACGGTCTATTTTGCTCTAGAGGTTACTTAAATATGAACTCCGAATGATTGCGGAGCTTGTTAACTCCGGTTTGAGGGAGCTCTTGTAGCCCTACACAATGAATGGTGTTTGTTCTCCAACAAGAGAGTGTAGAAAGTAGCATCTATTTATTCAGTTATGTGATCAATGTTGAGAGTGTCCACTAGTGAAAGTATGATCCCTAGGCCTTGTTTCTAAGCATTGAAACACCGTTTCCAACAAGTTCTGTTACATGTTTGCTTGCTGCCATCTTTATTTCAGATTGCTATTAGCACTCATATTCATCCATACTACTTGTATTTACCATCTCTTCGCCGAACTAGTGCACCTATACATATGACAAGTGTATTAGGTGTGTTGGGGACACAAGAGACTTCTTGTATCGTAATTGCAGGGTTGCTTGAGAGGGATATCTTTGACCTCTACCTCCCTGAGTTCGATAAACCTTGGGTGATTCACTTAAGGGAAACTTGCTGCTGTTCTACAAACCTCTGCTCTTGGAGGCCCAACACTGTCTACAGGAATAGAAGCGTGCGTACACATTAGCTGCCTCCTACGGTCTTATCGTTCATCAAATGGATGTAAAGACTACTTTTCTTAATGGTGAGTTGGAAGAGGAAATTTATATGGATCAGCCTGATGGGTTTGTAGTAAAAGGTGAAGAAAGAAATGTGTGCAAATTGCTGAAATCTTTATATGGCCTGAAACAAGCACCTAAGCAATGGCATGAGAAGTTTGACAAAACTTTAACTTCTGTAGGCTTTGTTGTTAATGAGGCTAACAAGTGCGTTTACTATCGCCATGGTGGGGGCGAAGGTGTTATATTATGTTTGTACATCGATGATATTTTGATCTTTGGTACAAACATGAAAGTAATACACGAGGTCAAATCTTTCTTGTCAAAGTGCTTTGATATGAAAGATCTGGGAGAAGTTGATGTGATTCTGAACATCAAGCTTATTAAGAACGAGAGTGGGGTTACTCTAACGCAATCCCATTATGTTGAGAAGATCTTGAGCCGGTTCGGCTATATTGGTAGCAAGTCTTCTCCAACACCTTATGATCCCAATGTGACACTACACAAGAACCTGAGGATTGCCATAGATCAATTGAGATATTCTCAGATCGTTGGCTCACTCATGTACTTAACGAGCGCGACTAGACCCGACATCTCTTTTGTTGTTAGCAAGTTGAGTAGGTTCATGTCAAACCCGGGTACAGATTATTGGCATGCACTTGATAGGGTCATGCAGGACACCCAGTTGTGCTTGAAGGATATAGTGATTCAAATTGGATCTCTGATGTAGCTGATCTCTACGCCACTAGTGGGTATGTATTTACCTTTGGAGGTGGCGCAGTGTCATGGAGATCTTGCAAGCAAACCATATTGACGAGGTCAACTATGGAAGCATAACTTACTGCTTTAAACACAACCACTGTTGAATCAGAATGATTGCGTGAGCTCTTGAAGGACTTGCCTATGGTTGAAAAACCTGTACCGACAATCCTTTTAAATTGTGACAATCAAACTGTAATTGTCAAAGTGAACAATTCTAAGGATAACGCGAAGTCATCAAGACACATCAAAAGACGTTTGAAGTCTGTCAGAAAATTGCTAAACTCCAGAGTAATAACTGTTACATATATTCAAACAGACAAAAACCTGGCAGATCCCTTTACAAAGGGACTATCACGTAACGTGATAGAAAGTGCATCGAGGGAGATGGGTTTGAGGCCCGTTGATGTTACACCATAGTGGTAACTCAACCTTTGTGATCGGAGATCGTGTGAATTATGACCTGGGAAGAACAAACTAGTGGTTTAATTGAGGAGAGTATTATGTAACCATCTCTATGTGAAGATGCACAACTCTCAATTGCTGTAAGGCGGGTTGGCAACAAGCCTTAATGTGTTTATGTTGGCTATTTTAGCAAAGATGCTGTCCTACGGAGCATTCTTGAAATAACACACCTATATGAGTCCGATTGTTAAACGTCGCAATCTATGAGATTTGGGTGATCTCTAGTAAACTCATGAAGAGACCATGAAGTATGACGCATATGCTTCACCCGCGGGGTAGGCTACTGGCAGCCATGTACTGGTTATGACTTTGAGTGAAACCTTGTTCACGCAAAACATGCAATTCAAGGCTTAGTCCATTGTTCAAGTGTGAATGGATGTAGCTTAAGGTTCTAGGCGGAAGTTCAACTTAACAGTCTCCGCTGAAACACTGGTATATAAACAAGGATCGAGTATTGGTAAATCTCTAAATGGGGATTTGAGATCTGGTGGGGGATTGTTGAAATATTGGGCCCACACTTAGTGGCCCATACTAGATTTTAGATTTTCCTATAAATCTCAAAGCCCACATAGTGGTAGCCTTGTGAGTTTGAGCCCAAGTTGGTGGCAGCTCACTAGGGAGTGACAAGAGGTGGGAAGTTTAATCCCACATGGAAAGTTGGGAGGAAGTTAGACCACTTTATAAGGTGAGTTGTTCCACCACTAGTAAGTGAGTAAGAATAGGAGTAGTTCACGCGCGCTCCTCCTCCTCCTCGCTCGCTCGTCTCGACTCGACACGACACGACACGTCACGACGCGTGCCACACTCGTGGTGAGTGGATTGAGCCTCGAGCCGAGACTTTCCTTACTTTTTGCAGCTCAGGAAAACGAATAGAGTCCAAGACGGACGCGTCGCAGTTAGTCGGTTCGGGTCGCTCCCGGACCGTGGGCTATCTGTAACCGACTCGAAAACGTGCGTGCGACGTGGGTGTGGCCCACGTTGCCTAGGGTTTCCTGAGCCTATATAATCTCTTGCCCGGCTATCACAAAATCACATCTAATACACGAGTTAGAGGTTGCCACCTCTCTCTGCTTGCGCTGCCATCGTAGCCCACTCCATCCCACCCGCCGACGTGCATCGGTGAACGGGAGAGCAGGTCTCCGGAACCGCTCGTCCTTGCGATCCTGTACGGGAGAGGGCGAATTAGGTTTTTGGGAAGCGCTCCGCGCGACTACTCAAGCTCTTCATCACGGGTCGTCTTCCGTCCAAGTCGGACGGTGCTGCCTACCGTCATCTTCAACGCCGTCTACTTCGACCCATCGTCCTTGTCGTCAAAAACGTTGTCATCAACAACGTGACTGCTGCGACATCATCTCCAACACCTCCACCGCCACCTCTACCAGATCGGTACATGCAACATATCTCGATCTGTTTAGCGATGGATACTTTATCGTTTGCGCTGCTGCTACTCATGTTGATTAATGCATCTAGTATGTTTGAGTTTCACATGTTAGTACTTGCTGTCATCATGTTTTATATTCTGGAATTAATCATGGAAATTGTGCCTAATTATCCAACAGAACATTACTACATGCTCTATCAACAGTGGACAATCCATACAACTATGGAAAGATAAATGGGAAGATTCACATAGAGAAGTGGATTGGCCGCAATTATTTTCTTTTGCTAAGGACCAGGAACAAAATATGGCACCAGTCCAGCATATAAACAATGAGAGTATATATGATATGTTCCACCTACCACTGTCTATAATGGCACACCAACAGCTCCATACACTATATGAGGAAATACATAGTATCCAATTCACTGAGGAAAATAATGACCGGTCACTTAATGGGGGAGCTTTATATTATTCAACAAAGAAGGTTTATAATCTTCTTATTGGTGAGCATACAACTCACAAAACAATTACCAGCATATGGAAGACATGCAACATTCCCAGATAGAAATTCTTTGCATGGTTGCTACTACAAGGAAGATTAAATACAAAAGACATGATGAAAAGATCGAAGAACTTCTATGTTGAATTTACAGATTGTGTCCTTTGTGAGGAATGCCCTGAAGAAGACCATATGCATCTATTTTTGAGTGCTCCTTCAGCATGAGCTTTTGGTGGGCATTAGGTATGGAATGGAACACTGATCTTGCAATCAGTGATATGATTACTGAAGCAAAAGAAAGGTATCATATGAATTTTCTCATGGAGATTATTATCACGGGATGTTGGAGCATTTGGGACCAAAGAAATGATGCAATCTTCAACAATAATGCTCCTAGCCTCTCTCGGTGCATACACAAATTTAAAGAGTATGTAAATATTAATATGCACCGAGCCAAGCCTAGTTTTCAGGAGGGCATGCAATCTTGGCTAGATACTTTATGAACTCTATATGATGAGACTCACATTGTAAATATTGCTTTTAGCTTTTATATATAAATGAAAAATGACACAGTAGGGAGCTCTTTTCCCTACTGTTTTTGTGTCAAAAAAAAGCAGATGTAGTAAAGTAAATGCAATGTAAATAAACTAATAAAACTAGATAGAAATAGCATTATGGTAATTGTGGTTGTGTTTTGAGTGAAACTAAGTAACATAAATATTTTTGTATTTTCAGATTTAATTATAACTGAAAATATAAATGATGATAAAAGTATTGAAAATGTGTTTATTATGTTTAAAATTCCTTTCGGTTTATGCAATGCACCAGCTACCTTTCAGAGATGCATGACTGCTATATTTTCTGATTATATCGAGCAGATAATGAAAGTATTCATGGACGACTTTTTTGTCTATGGAAATTCGTTTAACCATTGCTTGTGTAGTTTGTATAAGGTTTTGCAGAGGTATAAAGACACCAATCTAGTCTTGAACTAGGAAAATACCATTTCATGGTTCAAGAAGGGATATTAATTGGACACAAGATCTCGGGAAGAGGCATAGAAGTTGACAAGCCAAAAGTGGAAGCTATAGAGAAAATACCACTCCCATGAGATATCAAAGGTATTAGAAGTTTCCTTGGTGATGCTGGATTTTACAAAAGGTTCATTAGAAACCTTTCCAAAATACAAGACCCCTTACTAATTTGTTACAAAAAGACGTTTGTTTTAAGTTTGATGAAAATTGTATTAATGTATTTAATATTCTTAAACAAGCTCTCCTTAAAGCTTCAATGATAAAACCACCTGATTGGAGCAATCCTTTTGAGTTACTTTGTGAGGCAAACCATGAATCTATCAGAGTTGCCTTGTGCCAGCGAGATGGTGATGAACTTATTATTATTCATCACGCTAGCGGCACTCTCAATAATGCATAGATATACTATACTTTGATAGAAAAAGATTTCTTTGCAGCGAGATGGTGATGTTATGGGTCGAGTATCCCAATGGACCATCGAGTTGGCTCCGCACGATATCTCCTATGTCAATCGAACAGCTATCAAATCACGGGTCCTCCCAGACTTCTTCGTCGACTGGATCCAGTCACAAACGACGGCTGCTCCCGATACATCAGGCTCCTAGACCATGTACTTCGATGGCTCAAAGCGCAACATGGGCGCCGGCGCTGACATTATCCTCATATCACCTCAAGGCGAGAAGATGAACTACGTGATGCGAATGAACTTCCCGCTGCCGATAAACAATGAAGCGGAATATGAAGCCCTGGTGCACAGTATATGCATGGCAAAAGCCTACGGTGCTACATGCCTAGAGATTTACGGGGATTTGAACCCCGCTGTACATCAGTCGATAAATCTGTGCGATGTGGTTAACGATAACATGATAGCTCATCATGAAATATACCGCTTGATGGAAGGCATATTCAAAGGTTGCAAGATGAAGCATATTGGAAGGGCCAGCAATGATGAAGCCGATACTTTGGCAAACATTGACTCCACATGTGCTGCAATTCCGGACGAAGTCTCTATGAAGTAATCAAGCAACGCTCCATCAAGATCAACCCCCTGCACCTCCCACACGGTCCACTACCGACTCGGGGGATGCGCTCGACGCAGCCGACACAAATGTCATCACCGGTCCATGCTAACAGGTTCTTCTCCTCGAACCGGTTTGGACTCAGCCTTTTTCTTGCATATTTACTGCGTCAAGAGCTACCTGAAGACTCAGCGGAGGCACGACGCATCGTACGTAGATCCAAAGCATACACGCTGGTAGCAGACGAGCTCTACAAAAGAAGTATATCAGGGATATTTCAACGATGCATCACACTCGAAGATGTTAAAGCTCTGTTATGAGAGATACATGAAGGCACTTGCGGCCATCACGCGAGCAGTCGAGCACTTGTCACCAAAGCCTTCAGGGCTGGATTCTACTGGCTAACTGTAGCCACGGACGATAGGGACCTGGTAATGAAGTGCGACCCATGTCAGCGTTTCGCACCAAACCCACACGCTCTAGCCACGGACCTGATGACGATTCCTCTCGCGTGGCCGTTCGCACAATGGGGACTCGATTAAGTTGGACCAATGCCGAAATCTTCGCCAGGAGGTCATACTTATCTCCTGGTCGTAGTCGATAAGATAAGTTCACCAAATGAATAGAAGTTATACTAGTGAGAAATCAAATGGCCGCCATAGCTGTAAAGTTCTTTAATTGCATCACTTGCCGCTTAGGTGTACCACACAACATTATCACGGACAACGGAAGCAACTTCGGATATGATGAGTTCCATAAATTCTATGAAAGACTTGGCATCAAACTCAGCTTTGCTTCGGTCTCACACCCTCAAACAACCGGTCAGGTGGAGAAGATAAACGGATTAATCTGCGATGGGATAAAAGAATCTCACAAAGACAGCTGGCGCGTGGGTGCAAGAGCTGTGATCGGTGCTATGGAGCCTACGCATCACACCAAATAGATCAACGCAATACCCACCCTTCATCCTGGTGCTGTTCTGCCTGCCGACGTTTAATTCGAAGCACCGCGGGTCGTCGCATATAATGAACGAACATCTACACAAGCTCCCCAAGATACTATAGATTTGGTCGATGAAGCCCGCGACATCGCGCTCGCTAGAACAACCGGATAAT
Organism: Lolium rigidum; assembly: GCF_022539505.1. Lineage (NCBI taxonomy): Eukaryota > Viridiplantae > Streptophyta > Magnoliopsida > Poales > Poaceae > Lolium > Lolium rigidum. Next base: position 82,460,528 of record NC_061514.1, on the reverse strand, counting down.
AGCAAGCAATATGTAACTATCATAGTCGAAGGGTGCGTACCCAAAGCTTTGCCAAAGGTGATTTAGTTTTACGGCTGAAACAAGAAGGCCATCTGAATTTTGAATCTCCATGAGAGGGACCTTACATCATCACCGAAATCATCAAAGGAATCGCATACCACGTAAAAAACACTACAACATGATTGGAGGAGAGCAAGTCATGGAACGTTGCACAGCTGCGATGGTTCTATGTCTAGAATTTTATCCTCTCTTACTTCATTGAAACAAGGCTCCTCAGCAATAGAAAGACAAACTTGTACACCAGTTATGGCTAATCAATAAAGTTCTAGTTCGTCCATACAACTATTACTCTATTTAGTAGGACACACCCGAAGTTACTCGGGGGCTCCTGAAAGATCTTCAGCTACAACGACTTCTCCCATCGGGAGCGATGGTCTTCAAAATTAACATCATATGCACGATAAAATACCGTAAATCCTTTGAAACTATTGATGCAGAAAGCACACCCGAATACTCGGGGCTGCAGTCGATATGTTTTTGGGCAAAAACATACGGCTCCGGACGATACATCGTATTCACGATAAACAAGCATCATGAGTCCATCCAGTTAAATAGCGCACCCGATCACTTGGGGGCTGTCATCAATATAACACAAAACAAAATTACGGCTCTATGTAGTACATCGTGCAGACGATAAAGATGCTAACGGGTCCATCGAACTTGCAGCACACCCGATGCTCGGGAGCTGCTATCGATGATAAATACATAAATCTACGGCTCCGCGCCAAAACATCATTTATACGATAATTGAGTCATGAGTCCATCGAATCCTATAGCGCACCTGAACTCTCGGGGTCTATCATCGACAAAACTTACATAAAAATAATGGCTCACGCCAAAATGTCGTTCTCACGATACTTGGGCTATGAGTCCGTCGCACACAAAGCTTACCCGATGACTTGGAGGCTGCTGTCGATGCAATTCAAAAATAATTACGGCTCTGCACGATGCATCGTTCGCACGATAGGATTTCTATGGGTCCACCGAGTGACATAGGCATCCCCAATGGTCCTACCGAATAAGGTACCCGGGGTTTATTGAAGGCCCATGACTCGAAGAATATGAAGCCCGGAAGCCCAATTAAGTGTCGGTATGGAAAGATAGAGTTGTATTAGGAATAAAAGGCTTGTAACTAATACGGGACTAACTAAAAGAGTCTCTCGTTGTTTTGTAACTTGTATATAACGAAACCCTCGGCTCCGCCTCCTATATAAGGGGGAGTCGAGGGAGAAAGAAAGGATCGATCTTATTGTCAACACAACCCTAGCTTTTTAGCAGTCGAGTACTTTTCCGGCTGAAACCCTCGAGATCTACTTGCCCTCTACTTTCCACGAAACCCTAGTCTACAACTTGTAGGCATTGACAAGCTGATACCTTGTCAATTGGCGCTGTCTGTGGGAATTAGAGGCGACAAGGAGCTGATCTCGATGGCATGTTCAACATCGTCGACATCTTCGATGGCAAGCAACGCGATGGATGGAGGTAAACAAATCAAAACTGGTCTCGTTGATTTTGTTCCTCACCCTCCCGCCCGTTTGGATGCATATGCCTATCTGGAAGAGCCAATGGAGATGAAGTTCGGGAGATTCTACTTTTGCGTCGGGAGAGAAGGATCACATCGTTTAGCGGCACCGATCCGTTCAGGACCGTTAGCGGTTGGTTCTGATTTCTCGGTATCATCATGGTCAACCAAGTCGAGTGATGAAGAAGTCTCATCGACAAGCAGCGTCAAGCCCGCCGTCGGCAGAGATCTCGCCAATCTGTTCGGTGGGATGTCTTTCGGGTCGTTCACTGACTCCGATCTGGACAGCGACTCGGAAAGCGTCGACAACTTCAGCTTCATCGACAAATTTACCCTTATTTGGGAGGTGTTCGCCGATCATTATGATGGTGTCACTGACCCTGAAGATGAACATACAGAGTCAACATATCATCAACTCTGCGTGATTGGTGAGTCAAGTCGTCTAGAGGACGAAACATCAGAGGCTTTCGATGATTTGGAAAATCCATATGTCGATCCCGTCGATCTCACGCGAGGCTTAGGAAGCAAGTACGTCGGGACCACACCGCGCCAGAGGTTGCAACTTCCACAAGCAGCTTGGGACAGAGCATCAAGAGCCTTGAATGGTATAGATCCGATGACCACCACGGCTACCGTGGAGGAGTTGCAAGCATACCAATATAGACTCGCGCGTGCTGGTCGAGAGCTGGAGAAACAAAGGGTGATACTTGAGCAGAGAAAAGCTGCAGCTTCCTTGTCAAATAGGCGAAGAGTTGAGCAGAGTCGACAATCAGGAACTTTGGGAGATAACCATAGAGAACCTCGTAATAGATGAAGATCTCGGCTGCACCATATACCTGAGCGAGAGGGAGCATCTGGTCCAATACCTCAACATGTCTTTTATGTCGATAGACACAAGAGGAAACATTATTCCCAAAACACCGGAAGCCGGATACATGGCGACTCAGGCTTATATACTGGCATCAAGGCCACCTCCCGGAGATCCAAGAGAAGCGTTGTACAACATGGCTATGGCAGGAGTTGGTGCCGTTGGAACAGCATTTGCGAGTATAAGTACATCTCCCGAAGGTGCTCCAAGGCAAAATAGTCCACGACCCATTGTGGTAGTGCAAGATCCTCCAAGAACGGGTGATGCGGCAGATACAACGACACAGCCGCGGGTCGATAGAGCGCGGCAAGAAAGAAGAGAACGTCGGCATTCACCAGAAGTAGATGAGGAGGATATGTGAGGGCTCCCTTCCTTCACTCGACGAGTTCATAAAACTCGGGTTCCGTCTGGGTTTAAATTGCCCGAGAACTACAAGAAGTTCAATGGTTTGCAAGATCCTGAGGACTGGTTAGTCGAGTACCTAGAGACAGTAAAATTGACGGGTGGAACCAAAGAAACTGCCATGCAGAGCATTCAGGTACACCTAAGTGGAGCAGCAAGGTCATGGATAAAAAATCTACCACATGGATCCATCGACAGCTGGGAAACTTTCGAGGACATGTTTGTGAAAAACTTCCTATCCACATGCAAGAAACCCACGTCAATAGAGCAACTGAGGGCCTGCAGGCAGAAGTTTGATGGGCCAATGAGGACATACATCCAGAGGTGGAATATCATCAAAAACTCGGCAGAGAACATATCTGACAAAAGAGCAATAGATGCGTTTGTTCCTGGGATCCGAAGGAAGGACCTAATCGAGGATTTAGGAAGGACCAACCCGAAAACAATAGCAGCGCTCATGGAAATAGCGAATCGCTGGGCACATGGAGAGGATGTTGTTCAAAACAAACGGCATAGGTCGCCTGAGGACGACCGCAACCGGAACAATCAAAATAGACGATGCTTTTTTCGATAGTTCTTAGACTATGATGGTCCTGGCCAAATATCGGCTAGCTTCCGAGTAACTAGTGGAGGTAATAATCGAGATGATTATCAGAGGAGTAATGAGCAGCGCAGCGATTACAGGGACGCTCCCCATCCCAGCAGGCAAAATAATGGACCAAGGTTCCAAAGGCCATATGTATCACCCGAGGATCTTCTGAACGGACCATGCCAAATGCACTTCTTTCTCGATAATAATGGGAAGAGGCAGTCGGGTCACCTGCAGAAGGACTGCCGAACTTTTCTGGCATTGCATAGGTATGCAGGGCATACTAATGCACAGGCAGCGAACATGAACCCCCAGGGGCCAAGGAGTGAGATTCACCTTCCATCTCCACCCGCAATTACAGAAAAAAATCGACATCAGTTGCAATTAGCGGCAGCTCCAACCAACGGTCCTTATATCGGCACCAATGGGGCAGTCTCGATGATTCAGAAGGGCTGACCCTCAAATAGGACTCAAAAAGTGATTTCGCGACAAGTTTACATGGCAGAGAAGATGCCTCCACCAACGATTGAGTACTTGAATTGGTTGGGGCAGGACATCGGTTTCAGCATAGCGGACCACCCACAGCAAGTTCCACGACCAGGGCAATCAGCTTTGATCCTACCAGCGGTGATTGCAGGATTCGACGTCTCACGTTTGTTCATAGATGGAGGCAGCAGCTTAAACCTCATGTATGCAGATACATTGAGGAAGATGAATATATCCTTGGCGAATTTAACACAAACTGACACGCGTTTCCACGGTATCACCCCTGAGAAGCCAAGTTATCCATTGGAGAAGATCAATCTCGACGTTCAGTTTGGAACCCGAGAGAATTACAGAAGAGAGAAGCTGGAGTTCGAAGTTGTGGATTTCCCGTTGCAGTATCATGCTCTGCTAGGACGACCTGCTTATGCTAGATTTATGGCGGTACCATGCTACACATACTTGTTGTGGAGGCTCCCTGGACCCAAGGGCCCAATCACAGTAAAAGGCAGTTTCGCGCTGGCAGATAAGTGCGACAATGATTTTCATCGGCTGTTAGAAACTTTCGGGATGGAAGCACAATATATGGCGTCAAGGCTAACAAATGATTATGATGTGCTGCCCGACGGAGGGAGGCCACTGAAGGAGCCAACCTTTGACACCACCAAAAACTCGAAGGAAGTATAGATTCACCCGACGGATCCTAAGAAGACGACAGCTATCGCAACAAACATGGATAGCGCATAGGAAAGCGCGCTCGTCGAGTTCCTCCGTGAGCGCTGGGAAATCTTCGCATGGTGTTCAGATGACATGCCAGGAGTACCCAGAGAACTTGCCGAGCACCCTCTTAATCTGGATCCAAGGGCTAGGCCAATTAAACAACCTTTGCGGCGTTTTTCGGAACCAAACCGCAAAGCTATGATGTCAGAAATTAATCGACTTCGAGAAGCAAACTTCATCAAGGAGCTGCACACGGAGGCCACATGGGTTGCTAACCCAGTTCTGGTCCCGAAGAAAAACACTGACGACCTTCGCATGTGCGTCGACTTCACGTGTCTCAATAAACATTGTCCAAAGGATCACTTTCCCCGCCCGAGGATCGATCAAATTATCGACTCCACAGCGGGATGGGAACATCTTTCCTTCCTGGACGCGTATTCTGGTTACAACCAGATCCGCCTAAAAGAAGAGGATGAGGTCAAAACAGCTTTCATAACACCTTATGGTGTGTTCTGCTATAGAACGATGGAGCTACTTATCAAAGGATGATGCACAAGTGTCTCACCACGCAGATCGGCAAGAACGTTCAAGTGTACACTGACGATGTCGTAATTACAACAAAGAAGGGGTTATCTCTGATTGATGACCTCAAGGCAACCTTCGATAACCTCGATAAGTTTCACCTCAAGCTAAACTCAACGAAGTGTTCCTTTGGCGTTCCTGCGGGAGAGCTCCTTGGATACTTGGTATCATCCAGAGGAATTGAGGCGAATCCCGAGAAAATACAAGCCATTGTGACAATGAGGAAGCCGACAAAGCTTAAAGAGATATAGCAGCTGACAGGACGTGTCGCAACTTTGAGTAGATTTGTCGCCAGGCTAGGAGAAAAAGCGTTGCCCTTTTACGCGCTCATCAAGCAAGGAGAAAAGTTCGAGTGGAACGAAGAAGCAGATAGGTATTTCGAGCACCTCAAGCGCACAATCTCGACACCCCCAATACTGGTGGCACCAAAAGAAAGAGAACCTCTCTTGCTATATATCGCGGCCACACCTCAGGTGGTCAGCACAGTTCTTGTGGTAGAAAGAGAAGAAGAAGGGAAAATCCATGGAGTCCAGAGGCCGGTATATTTCATCAGTGAGGTTTTATCGCCTTCAAAATAGCGGTACCCGCAGTATCAGAAGTTGGCATATGGAGTGTTCACAACCGCAAGAAAATTGCGACACTATTTTTCGACACATCCGGTAGTAGTGGTCAATGAGGCGCCTTTATCAAACATCTTGAACAATCCAGAAGCTATAGGCCATGTCTCCCTTTGGGTAATAGAGCTTTCCCCTCGGGACATCACATACGAAAAACGAAAAGCAATAAAGTCGCAAATTCTGCCATACTTCGTCGCAGAATGGATGGAGCTGCAAAACACGGGACCCCCAGATTTGTCGAGTACTTGGACTATGAACTTCGACGGGTCCAAGAGAGTAGAAGGAGCTGGAGCAGGCGTAATACTAGTGTCACCACAAGGAGATAAGATGAAATATGTACTGCGGATGATGTTCCCCAATGCATCTAATAATGAGGCGTAATATGAGGCGCTTATACATGGGATGAAGATGGCGAAGGTGTGTGGAGCAACTCGACTGAAAATCTTTGGCGACTCCCAATTGGTGGCTCAACAGGTGATGAACCAATGCGATGCAGTCAATGAGATCATGATAGCATACAACGAGGTATACAATGAACTCGAGAAACACTTTGATGGATGTGAAGTTGTTATCACCAGAATTTAACCGAGTCAGAGGTGGGCCGCAATC
>NC_061514.1:82440498-82453976 GCF_022539505.1 Lolium rigidum | reverse complement strand
TTTTAGCAGTTTCCGGCAGTTTTGCACGCTTTGCACTAGGAGTGGGGACATTGAAAACACCAATTATTTTACCATTAATAGTAGGAGGTGCAGCAACATGTGGAGCATTAGCATTACTAGTGGTGGTAATAGTCCAAACTTTAGCTACATTACTCTCTTTAGCGAGTTTTTCATTTTCTTCTCTTTCCCACCTAGCATGCAATTCGGCCATCAATCTTATATTCTCATTAATTCTAACTTGGATGGCATTTGCTGTAGTAACAATTTTATTTTCAATATCCTTATTAGGCATAACTTTCGATTTCAAAAGATCAACATCGAGAGGCAAGACTATCAACCTTAGAAGCGAGAATATCAATTTTATTGAGCTTTTCCTCAACGAGATTTGTTAAAAGCGAGTTTGTGTACTAATAAATTCTTTAAGCATAGCTTCAAGTCCAGGGGTGTGTTCCTATTATTGTTGTAAGAATTCCCATAAGAATTACCATAACCGTTACCATTATTATAAGGATATGGCCTATAGTTATTACTAGAATTGTTCCGATAAGCATTATTGTTGAAATTATTATTTTTAATGAAGTTTACATCAACATGTTCTTCTTGGGCAACCAATGAAGCTAACGGAACATTATTAGGATCAACATTAGTCCTATCATTCACAAGCATAGACATAATAGCATCAATCTTATCACTCAAGGAAGAGGTTTCTTCGACGAGAATTTACCTTCTTACCTTGTGGAGCTCTTTCCATGTGCCATTCGAGTAATTGATCATCATATTATCAAGGAGCTTTGTTGCTTCACCAAGAGTGATGGACATAAAGGTACCTCCAGCAGCTGAATCCAATAGGTTCCGCGAAGAAAAGTTCGAGTCTGCATAAAGGTTTGGATGATCATCCAAGTAGTCGGTCCATGGGTTGGGCAATTTTTAACCAAAGATTTCATTCTTTCCCAAGCTTGTGCAACATGCTCATTATCTAATTGCTTGAAATTCATTATGCTACTTCTCAAAGATATAATTTTAGCAGGGGGATAATATCTACCAATAAAAGCATCCTTGCATTTAGTCCATGAATCAATACTATTCTTAGGCGAGAGATAGCAACCAATCTTTAGCTCTTCCTCTTAATGAGAAAGGAAACAATTTTAATTTTATAATGTCACCATCTACATCTTTATACTTTTGCATTTCACACAATTCAACAAAGTTATTGAGATGGGCAGCAGCATCATCGGAACTAACACCAGAAAATTGCTCTCGCATAACAAGATTCAGTAAAGCAGGTTTAATTTCAAAGAATTCTGCTGTAGTAGCAGGTGGAGCAATAGGTGTGCATAATAAATCATTATTATTTGTGGTTGTGAAGTCACACAACTTAGTATTTTCAGGAGTGGCCATTTTAGCAGTAGTAAATGAAGCAAACTAGATAAAGTAAATGCAAGTAACTAATTTTTGTGTGTTTTTGATATAGAGTGCAAGACAGTAAATAAAGTAAAACTAGCAACTAATTTTTTTGTGTTTTGATATAATGCAGCAAACAAAGTAGTAAATAAAATAAAGCAAGACAAAAACAAAGTAAAGAGATTGGATTGTGGAGACTCCCCTTGCGGCGTGTCTTGATCTCCCCGGTAACGGCGCGCGAAAAGAGCTTGATACGCGTACAACACGCGTCCGTTGGGAACCCCAAGAGGAAGGTGTGATGCGTACGGCGGCAAGTTTTCCCTCGAAAGAAACCACGGTTTATCGAACCAGGAGGAGCCAAGAAGCACGTTGAAGGTTGATGGCGGCGAGATGTAGTGCGGCGCAACACCGAGGATTCCGACGCCAACGTGGAACCTGCACAACACAACCAAAGTACTTTGCCCCAACGAAACGAGTGAGGTTGTCAATCTCACCGGCTTGCTGTAACAAAGGATTAGATGTATAGTGTGGATGATGATTGTTTGCAGAAAATAGTAGAACAAGTATTGCAGTGGATTGTATTCGATGTAAAAGAATGGACCGGGGTCCACAGTTCACTAGAGGTGTCTCTCCCATAAGATAAATAGCATGTTGGGTGAACAAATTACGGTCGGGCAATTGACAAATAAAGAGAGCATGACAATGCACATACATGATATGATGAATATTGTGAGATTTAATTGGGCATTACGACAACGTACATAGACCGCTATCCGGCATGCATCTATGCCTAAAAAGTCCACCTTCGGGTTATCATCCGAACCCCTTCCGGTATTAAGTTGCAAAACAATAGACAATTGCATTAAGTATGGTGCGTAATGTAATCAATAACTACATCCTCGGACATAGCATCAATGTTTTATCCCTAGTGGCAACAGCACATCCACAACCTTAGAACTTTACTGTCACATCGTCCCGATTTAATGGAGGCATGAACCCACTATCGAGCATAAATACTCCCTCTTGGAGTTAAGAGCAAAAACTTGGCCAGAGCCTCTACTAATAACGGAGAGCATGCAAGATCATAAACAACACATAGGTAATAGATTGATAATCAACATAACATAGTATTCTCTATCCATCGGATCCCGAGCAAACACAACATATAGAATTACAGATAGATGATCTTGATCATGTTAGGCAGCTCACAAGATCCGACAATGAAGCACATGAGGAGAAGACAACCATCTAGCTACTGCTATGGACCCATAGTCCAGGGGTGAACTACTCACTCATCACTCGCGGTGAAGAGTCCTCCGGGAGATGATTCCCCTCTCCGGCAGGGTGCCGGAGGTGATCTCCAGAATCCCCCGAGATGGGATTGGCGGCGGCGGCGTCACAGTAAGGTTTTCCGTATCGTGGCTCTCGGTACGGGGGTTTCGCGACGAAGGCTTTAAGTAGGCGGAAGGGCAACGCGGGGGCCACACGAGGGCACCACACGCCGGGGCCGCGCGGCCAGGGGCCGGGCCGCGCCGCCTCGTTGTGGCGGCGCCTCGTGGCCCCACTTCCTTTCCCCTCGGTCTTACGGAAGCTTCGTGCAAAAATAGGACCCTGTGCGTTGATTTCGTCCAATTCTGAGAATATTTCCTTTGTAGGATTTCTGAAACCAAAAACAACGAGAAAACAAGCAATGGCTCTTCGGCATCTCGTTAATAGGTTAGTGCCGGAAAATGCATAAATACGACATATAATGTGTATAAAACATGTAGATATCATCAATAATGTGGCATGGAACATAAGAAATTATCGATACGTCGGAGACGTATCAGTAGGACCATACATCGTCACCGAGGTGATCCAGGAGGAGCATACAGATTGAAGGACAAGAAGACAGGGGTTGCAGAACCAAATCCCTGGAACGTGGCGCAGCTTCGGCATTTTTACGCGTAGAAGTCAAAATAGAGATATGCATGTAAACATACAATGTACTGAAAAGCTCGCGAGTTTTCAGACGCACTCTTTTCCTTTCAGGGCACCGAGTGGGGCTGAAAGGTTTTTAATGAGGCGGGCTCGCGATGTTGCAATATAGTAAAAATATTGGCGATATACTTATTCTTCGTCAAGGCTCGAGAGTTTATGACCCGCAAAACTTAACAATATATGCTTGATACTTACAATATATCTCAATAATTATTCGCCTTGAGTCAAACACCTCGCGAATAATAAACATACATATGCTCCCTAAAAATACTCGGGGGCTACAGAAAGAGAAAAATACTTTGACTATATATAATCATCACAACATACAAGATTTATCGACAACAGGAAAAAGGATACATGGCTCATATTAAGTCATCTATATTTATCATTTCGTCTTCCGCAGGAGCACCCATGGTAACAGCATAATGGCAATCAGTGAAGAAATCTGCATCCATCCGAAGAAGATCTTCAATCATGTTTTTAGCTACGGGTGTTACTGCATCATTTATCCTGTCGACGTTTCTCCTTCGTTTCCTTAATTTGGCATGGCAAAGATCAACGCCATTGGACATATCCAACTTTGGGTAGCAGATTTGCAGCATAATCAAAGAAAATTTAGCACCAGCCATCAACTGGGCCTTCACAAATCCGTGGATTCGACGAACGCTCTTGAACTCTTCCATCAATTTAGGGAGAGTTTTGGGTTGAAGATTCTGAGGAAACATGGGGTTGTAAACCATGGCCAGTGTATTCGTGTAGAATTCCAGATACTCCCGAACTTGAGCAGCCCGGTCTTGGAATCTTACAATTTGTTGGGTCCGGTCAGGGGAAGACCAAAAACTGGTGTTATTCTGCAGAGCAAGTCGAATAAGAACCTCGGATCTGGCATCAACACGCTCATCTTCGGCAGTAGCATCCAAAAAAGAGCCTAACCATGTCAAAGGATACAATGAGATTTGCAAAAGTACATACATATAATAAAAGGAAAATACAAAGGATAAAACTTACTCGCCATATCCATACTTGCGTCAGTCAGTAGGTCAAGCATATAGTTTTCTCGAGAGGTAGCTTGTAAAGCCTCAACAACCGTAGTTTCTTGCAATTCTAGAGCTTCTTGAGCCTTTTGAAGGGCTATTTTCTCCCGGTGGGAAGATTTGCGAGATTGGTCCATAATAACAATAGCTTGTTTCTTCATTGATTGAAGTTGCTGTCGAAGTTCACTCAACTCTTGCGAAAGGTTGACATTTGAAGAATCTTCACCGAAATCATTGACATGAGTTTTTCTTGAGTAGGATGAAGCAGGCGAAACATCAAAGGGACCAGGTGTCGAGGTATAGTTATCAAAAACCAACTGGAAAGGAAAAAATCTCAACATCAATCATTTGGCAAAGTGTCATTCCATTAAATCATCATGATATTTACATGTTGATTACAAAAGATGACTCCTAGTGAGCCGGTAATAAGCTGTCGCAAATCATAACTAAAGCGACAACGTCAAAAGAGGAGAAAGGAAAAACATGGAGACAAGATGGTCTACTTGACCTCCGTCTTGGCAGTACTGGTGGAACCAGTAGGCTTTGGCGTGAAGAAAGCGAGGATCTTCTTCGAATGTGGCTTGGCACCCTTCACTAGCGCCTTCCACTTATCCTTGTCTATCTTGTCGGAGTCTCCAGCTTTGGCCCAGTCGACGTCTTGACCACTGTTAGCAACTAGAGCAATGGTCCCTTCGACTCCAATTTTCAGATTTTCTTGTCGATAGGCCAGAGCAAGGTCTTCCTTGGGAAGGAAGCGCATGACAAGTTCGGCAAAGATCTCCGGCTGTGTCTATTTAGGGGAAAAAATGAGGGAACAGGCGCGTGAAGGCAGTCCTTGAATTGGAGATATTGTTGTGCGCCAGATTGCCTTGCAGCTCAAGGATTGAGAGAGCGTCGAGAAGGCGATCATCCTTAGCCTCTAGCAGCTTGAACCCTTCATCATTCCTTCCTGCTGCAGCAAAACACAGGTTTATCACCACACGCAAGACTAAATCAAGACAAGCTTCGGGATGATGAAAGAACTTACGGATAAAGCGCCGATTTTGGGCCTCTAGCCGATCTATTATGGCCTCCTCGCGCGTAATCTGTCGCTTAACGCAGTCTCTGCTTTGGCGAGGCGCTGGCAAAGATCTTTGACAGAAGAAGCATCGGCTTCGGCTTTCTCGCGAGCCTCTTCGCTAAGTTTCAGCTTAGCCTTGAGAGCTTCAGCGCGTTCTTCGGCTTGTTGCAGCGAGACTGATTGAAAGCAAAAGGGTAAGGACTTTTTTTTCCAAGAATCAACGAAAGGGCCATATTGAAACAACGAGTTATCCAAAAATAAAGATTAACTTTCAAAATATCGGCCTCGTTGCGGAACCCAATAGACTGAGTGCCGAGGCGGATGAATTGATCCATCAGAGGCTGTTGAAAAAAAAGTGTCGCAAAAGAAACTTAGGTAAAAGACATTCGGGCAAAGAGGCATAAAACCCGAGAAAAAAAAGAGAAGAAAAAAGACGACACGATGTTGCACAACAAAATATTGGAGAAACTTACATCATTCAGCAAAGGAGTCGAAGAATTCCCCAAGATAAGTGCCTGTATATCGCCAGCCCCAGTCTTGGTTCTTTTTGGAGAAGGCGCTCGGGGCCTGGACGGTGGAGTCAAGGTTTCTACAATATGCTGAGGAGGAGGCGAAGACTCCGCGATAATGCGTTGTTCTTCAGAAAGGACCATAGTGTTGGACGTGCTCGTCGGAGCAGTAGCAAGAACTGCGGGTCCTTCTTTCTCCCCCTCTTCAGAACTGCAAAGAGATAAAGATAAGAACAACAAAGAAAAAAGAGTGGTGCATACGATAAAAGTAAAGGAAGCTTACGAGCTGACAGAGCCAGTGCCATCATAAGTGTCGAAGGCGTCTTCTTCTCCAGGCGAAATTTCTTTGGCAGGTGACCCGGCGGGTTTTGAGGTGCCGGAATCTTCGAAGTCACCTCTCATCCTCTTGTTCCTTGGAGAAACGGCGGGAGGAGGAGAGGTAGAGCGTCCAGAAGCGAAAGGTTATGAATCGCTCCCTTTATCGGAGGAAGCCGCAGATTTGTTTGATGCGGCGACTTCACTCTCAATGTGAGCAGATTCTGGCGGGTCGTCGTGGACAACGACTCGCTCTTCTACCTCTCCGCCTTCGGGAAGGGGAGGAAGAGAAGTCAAGACTTGGTGGTTCTGCAGAGACAAGTTTATAGATAAGTACGCAAAAAACTAAAAAATAGAGCAGTCAAAAAAGGAAAGCACAACTCGAAGGAAAAATTACTAACCTCGTGAAGGGGGTGGCTGCCGCTGTATGGTTTCACGCGGCAAGAGGTCGGAACCTCATCTTTCTTGCTTAGTGAAGAAAAGCGTCGATTAAGCTTTTCCAAGTCCTTTACAACAAGATCCTTGGAAATGCGATCGACCTCTTCCTCGCCAGCATACATCCAAAGGGGTTTTTTGCGAGCCTGCAGAGGCTGCACCCTGATCCTAAGGAAGTAAGCGGTAATCTGGATACCGACAGTTCTTCACCGTGGGTGTTCTGGAGCTGGTAGACGCGCTTCATTAGAGCCTCGGTAGCCGCTTTTTCTTCGGCAGAAGCTTCAGCATCCCAAGACCGGCGTCTGATGATTTTTGCGGCACCATCAAAAGGAGCAATGCCATACTCCTGGTTGCCGACAGATTCATCTTTGATGTACAACCACCGCTTGCACCATCCATGGACGGAATTGGGGAATTTGGCATCAAAGTAATCTACGTCGGGTCGGACGCAAATGCACACGCCGCCTACATTGTAGACGACACTACGGGAGTTGTTGCGCCGGAGATAGAAAATACGCTTCCATAGGCTCCAATGGGGATGGGTCCCGAGGAAGCATATGTAGAGGGTGATAAAAAGGGAGATATGGAGGATGGAGTTTGGGGTCAGCTGGTGCAGCTGAATCCCATAAACAAACAGAAGTCCACGAAGAATATCATGGACGGGGGTGGAAAGACCACGGATAAGATGGTCGATGAAGGTTACCCGATATCCGATTCGAGGCTTCGGAGCGCTCTCGTCGCCAAGGAAGATGAGGGAGTCCTCCTTCTTCAACAGGCCAAGTTTCTTGAGGCCCCTGATGACCCACAAGTATAGGGGGTGTATCGTAGTACTTTCGATAAATAAGAGTGTCGAACCCAACGAGGAGCAGAAGGTGTTGACAAGCAGTTTCGATGAAGGATTCACTGTAAATGCTCACAGTTTTGATTCTGAACATCATAGAGTTGAGCTTGGAGTTTGTTGGTGGTGTCGTGAAGTGAGAGGATATCGTTCCATAGCTTCGCAGTCTCTTTTTCGTGTTCATCAATAAGTTCAGACACGATCTTGTGGAAGATGTCCACTTCACGCTCAGCCATCTTCTTGTAGTTAAAGACCTCTTGTTCTAGCTTCTCCATCCTGTCTTCCAAACTTCCTTCTCCTTTAGGACCCCGGACATCTTCAATCTGCAACTCTCCATCTACGAGCAGCAATTCCTTGGGGTGCATCTTCAACTCGCTCATGTACGGGTTGACGACGTCTTTAAAGAAGTTGTCCTTCGGAGCTCCCGACGAAGACATGGTGTCTCTAGATCAAAAACAGATCCTGACAGAAACAGCTCGAAACAAAACGCGACGAGAAAACGATATACGGACCTCCAGGGGTCCGGGGGATTATATAGCAGAAATTTTAACGACAGAAGGAAAGTACCAGGTCGAACCAGAGTCGGAGAGGGGCAGCGAGGGGCTCTCCTCATAGGGCGGCGCGGCCAGGCTGGGGCCTGCGCCGGCCTATGGGGGCACCCCCTCGTGTGTCTCCTCCACTCCGTTTCGATCTCATAATTTTTCATATTTTCCCTAAGTAGCAAAAACATTGTTCGGAAAGTTAAACGCGGACTTTTTCTTACCAGTACTGTTACCTATTCAAAGTCGAACTCTGCAGGACTGTTAATTTGACCTTTGATGAAAGCTTCCGGAGTTACCACTCGAATAACATCAACATCTTCATTATAAGAATCACCGGAGATATAATGCTTGAGTCTTTGTCCATTCACCACTTGTGTGGCATTACCTTGCAGAGAACTAATTTTAATTGCTCCTGAACGATACACCTCATCAATGACATATGGTCCTTCCCATTTTGAGAGTAATTTCCCTGCAAAAAATCTGAGACGAGACCGATACAATAGGACTTTATCCCCAACATTAAATTCTCTTTTGATAATTCTTCTATCATGCCATTTCTTAACTTTCTCTTTAAAGAGTTTAGCATTTTCATATTCTTCACTTCTCCATTCATCTAGAGAACTCAATTGTAGCAATCTTTTCTTACCGACAAGTTTAGGATCTTTATTTAGTTCTCTCACAGCCCAATAAGCTTTGTGCTCTAGTTCTAAAGGTAAATGACAAGCTTTCCCATAAACCATTTTATACGGTGACATACCCATATGATTTTTATAAGCAGTTCTATCCCATAGTGCTTCCTTCAATTAAATAGCCCAGTTCTTTCTAGATTTATTAACAGTCTTTTGCAAGATAGATTTAATCTCTCTATTTGATAATTCTTGCCCACTAGTTTGAGGATGATAAGCGGAAGCAATTCTATGATTAATACCATATTTAGCAAGAGTTTTTCTAAAACAACCATGGATAAAATTAGAACCTCCATCAGTCATAAGATATCTAGGAACTCCAAATCTAGGAAAAATAATATCTAAAAGCATTCTTAAAGAGGTCTCACCATCAGCACTTTTTGTAGGTATGGCTTCCACCCATTTAGTAACATAATCAACGAGCAACAAGTATATGAGTGTTACCTTCGAAGAAGGGAAAGGACCCATGAAGTCAAATCCCCAACAATCAAATGGTTCAATAACAAGAGTATAATTCATAGGCATTTCATTGCGTCTGGAGATATTACCAACCCTTTGACATTCATCACAGGATAAAATAAACTTTCTCACATCTTTGAAGAGAGTTGGCCAATAGAAACCTGATTGTAGAACCTTTTGCGCGGTTCTATCTCCGGCGTGATGTCCTCCATAAACACTACCATGACACTTACTCAATATCTCTTGCTGTTCATATTCGGGAACACATCTTCGCAGAATACCATCCACTCCTTCTTTATATAAGTGTGGGTCATCCCAAAAATAATGCCTCAAGTCATAAAAGAATTTCTTCCTTTGCTCCGCCTACCCCATCTGCCTCTGCCTCCACTTGTTGCTCCCCTTGGGAGCTTGGGCTTGAGCGGAGGCATGCGCCCGGCGGAGATCTCCACCCACTGGATGCTGCGGAGGTGCATGCCGAGCGCCATGTGCTTGGCGTGGAAGGAGTGGGGGTTCACCGACGCGCCGACCTTGGGGTTGGTGTTGCCGATGTTCTCGGCATGCGTGAGGACGCAGTTGAAGTCAGTGCCGCCGAGCCTCCTAGTGCAAAGGGGCACCTGTAGACACCCTTGGCGAAGTAGGAGGCGTACGGAGCCGACCTGCAGCCTCCGTAGCACCTGGCGAGTCTTGATGTCATGGTGCTCGTCGTCGCTGCCAGACAGCTGATCCATATCAAACGGGAACTATTAGTGAATGAGTTGCAACGATGACTAACGTGCATGATAACAAAGTTAGGAAAAACAGAGGCAGCCTCAGTTAGAGTGGACACGATTATATGTCTACATGGACGGTGTAAGCGAACCAAAGCTCATGCACAACAGATTTGTACACAGAAATGGTTCGCTGAACCCTCCCGTAAAAATCTGTGCCCACCGATTCATCATAGGCAAAGAAACAGATTCCAGATCTGAACTTGAACACATTCCAGATTATTTGCAAAATTAAACGGTTGATATCTTTTGATTCGTGCATAAAATAACTGATTGAGATCCTATGATTACTTGGATGAATTAACTGATTGAGATCCCATTATTACTTGCATAAATTAACCGAACGGCCGAACCCCAAATCTTAAACGAAATCGAGGAGGGATCAAAGCAAAATGGAATAAAATCGGCGCAAATATTAGCCCAATACTCATCCATCCACATATCCATCTACACCAGCAAAAATAGGGTTCAAAAAGGAATGGGGAACAAAAAAGGAAGCAAACCGTAGTTACCTCGTTCCATGGGTCCTCCATGGAGGTGTCGTAGGGGTTCGGGGGCAGGACGTACGGCACCTCCTCGTAGGGGTCCCATCCCGGCAGGATCTGAGCGCCACCGACGGCAGCAGCCTCCGATGCACCGGCGAAGGAGGCGGCGACGTCCGTTGAGGGGACGTCGTCGAAGAGGGAGGCGTCGCACTTGGAGCCGACGGCGCCGTGGACGATGGGATTGGCATTCTCCTTGTCCATCTCGCTGGCAGAGGAGAGGGAGAGGGTTTTTTTCTTTGGAGAAGATGATGGGACGTGAGAGAGGCGGCGTTGCGTAGGCGAGTGAGAGTGACAGAGATATTGGGAGGAGGCGTCTATAAAGGCAAGGGGTGGTTAATGCGACCCGCGTCCTACGCGTCCACCGCTGCACGTCTGCACGTCTTGGACTTCTGCAATGCGACACGCGTCCACGATTGCACGTCTTCGACTTCTGCACCGCGACCGGCGTCTACACGTCAACAATTGCACGTCTTCCATTTCTGCACCGCAACACGCGTCCTCGGGTCTAACCCTGGAAATTTAGATATACTCAGGTATAACCTCGAGTATTATACTAGAATTTTTTGTGTGCTCATTTTTCCCCTTGAGTACTAATACTGGCTAGTGCAATATGCTCAGTTTACCCTCAACTGGCTGGTCAACAGACAGTCAACAAATGGGATTAACTAGTTAAATGAGTCATTTAATGTGCAAAAAAATCCGAAAAATATTGGCACATACTCATGGAGTCTTTACCACAAATTGCCAGTTCTCAAAACATAGATAAGTCATAGATAAATCAAGTTTTACCACAAATTGCCACTTCTCAAAGGCCTTCTCAAATCACCTAGTAGCTATGAGGGTGCATGGTTTTCCACAATAAGCCCTTCCCAAAACAGCTTTCCCCAAAACATACTTTGTCTAAATGAGGCCACAATTCTCACACTCATGTATATTTGTATTGCAAATAGTTTGAGATAGGCCAAGATGGGTTTCATTGTACAAAACACGCATTTTCCATTTTTTAAATCTCATATTTGAATCCCTTAGTCTGTTTATTACATAGGTGCCCTTGGTTTCTTGATACTACTCGGTTTGCCCTCTCCCTCCACAAATTCTCTCACACGTGCAACATTGCCCTGATTGGTCTAGCCCATGTCACGCGGATCGTGCCCGCCGACCGTTGATCGTATGATCTAACGGGCGGGATAACCCCTCTCTCTCTCTCTCTCTCTCTCGTCGGCGGTTTACCTTCCACTCTCTAAGTATGCTAAAGGGCGGTTTTCTGTATTCATTTTCACGTGCTAAAAATTATAAACTCTTTTAGGCATTACTTTTCACGCAAAAAATGATAAACCATCACCGATTTGTTGTAGCCATTAATTTTTCACGCAAAAAATGATAAACCATCACCGATTTGTTGTAGCCATTAATTTTCACGAAAAAAATGATAAACCATCACCGATTTGTTGTAGCCATTAATTTTCACGCAAAAAATGATAAACCATCACCGATTTGTTGTAGCCATTAATTTTCACGAAAAAAATGATAAACCATCACCGATTTCTTGTAGCCATTACTATTCACGGTAAAAATGATAAACGAACCAATCTATCTATCTCTGTATTTGAAGTTTGGAAGGGTTCACCATCTAGTTATGTTAATTTTCGAGGTTTTGACACTGAAAACAAATGGGTATTATAAAGGGAAATAAAAGTTCAAAAAAATGTAAAAACGAAACAATCTACCTATCTTTGTATAGAAGATCGTACTGTATGATTTTGAGGTCATTTAGAGAAGGTAGAAAAAAATCCATTTTGAGAAGGTCGAAAAAACCTAACTTGTTACAAAAGCTGGTTTCAGTGAGACCTAACCAAATTTGGCATACATTATGCCATATCTATAACAACAAGGAATATCTAAAAGGGAAAGTTTCACAAAATTTGAAATTTATGGCGAAAATGATGCCATACATGATGCTTGTTTTTCGAGGTTTTGACCTGAAAATCAATTGGTTATTATAAAGGGAAATAAAAAGTTCGAAAAATATAAAAACGAAACAATCTATCTATCTATGTATAGAAGATCAGCTGTATGAAATTTGAGGTCATTTAGAGAAGGTAGAATAAATCACCTTGTTAGAAAAGCTGGTTTCGAGTGAGACGAAACGAGCATGCGTTTAAGCAAAGTGATTTTTTCGAACATCTCCAAATGACCCCAAATTTGCCATACATGATGCCATACGTGTAACAACAAGGAACCCTATCTAAAAAGTGTCAAAAAAGTTTGCCCAACCGTATAGCTCTATCAAAAAGAACCTCACCATGGCGCTAGTATAATTTTGGGCTTAGTTACAAACTTTCGTTACCTAACCTTCAACACGAAACTTGTTTCAAATCACTTTTGGCGTACAAGAAACAAATCCCTCCTTGATTCGAGCACCACGGCCTCCAAACTTTGCCGATGCCGATATCGGCATGGTCGAACGGCTATGCTCGCCGCCACTGCTAGGTCACCGTCGGGATGCACCCTCAATCCCGTCCCCTCATTTGATCACTGACACACCAGAGATACCGCAGAGGCCAATGCCGAACGTACATGCTGATGCCAATGCTGAACATGCATCCACGCCGATGTAGGCACGGCCACGCCGCCCCGCTATGCTGGACGCCACAGACCACTGATACGTCCAATTTGCATCACTATTTTATATCATAATTTGCTGTTATTCATTGATATATTTCATATTGGGACACAATACTTATGTTATTTCATCTATTTTGCATGTTTCATGATTATTTGGGGATCGAGCACCGGAGCCGGGATTCTGCTGGAAAAAGCACCGTCGGGATGCAATATTTCGGAAGATCAACCGTGGACGGAAGTTTTACCAAAAATCCTATTTTTCCGAGATGACGAAGGAAGCGA
>NC_061514.1:82425219-82440398 GCF_022539505.1 Lolium rigidum | reverse complement strand
AGTATATATATATCTTCAGACCATCTTGATCGCGGCCCACCTCTGACTTGGTCAAATTCCGGTGATAACAGTATGAAAACAGGTTTAAACACATAAGCCGTGCTGCTAGTTTCAGGATTCCCGAGACCAAGATGTCATTTGTTGATGGAGAGCCTCTATCTTGGAAGTCTGAAGACGGGAATTCATCACCACCATCGCCAAAGGATTGATTCATCATCGGTATTGGCATCCCCTTGGTTTGTCCCAAGCTTGGGGGAGTGCCGCGGTATCACATCATCACTACCTTTTACTTTTTACTATCAAGTAGTGTCATATCATGAGTAGGGAAGTTATCGTATAAGATGGGTTGCAGTGTGGAAGTATCTCTCCTTTAGTTTGTCTATGTATCCCTTGGTTTGAGTTATCGTTATGAAATATTAATGAGGAGTCTTATCATTTGCATATTGCACACCTTATTTTAGTTTGCAACTTCTACTATATGATTGATCTTGATTTTAGTATTGGTACCACTTTGGGAGCATTGAGTAAATCTATTTGGTTTTGGCAAACTTAGCAATGGTCAATAGTAACAACACTTTGAGTTCAAGAAGAATAGAGGAAATACATGTAGAAGATGTTATTATCTTTCTTATCAGTTCTTAGCTTAGTATTCTGAAGTTAAAACTGTTTGTGCTTACAAGTAAGATGCATGATTGTTTCTATCACATGTATATTTGTTTGTTTCCCTCAACTCTTATGCTTGCTATTTAACCTTGCTAGCCAAAGACCCGTACCGAGAGGGAATACTTCTCGTGCATCCAAACCTTAGCCCAAACCTATGTCATTTGTGTCCACCATATCTACCTACTGCATGGTATTTTCTGCCATTCCAAATAAATACTTCATGTGCTACCTTTAAACAATTCAAAACTTATTACTCTTTATTTGTGTCAATGTTTTATAGCTCATGAGGAAGTATGTGGTGTTTTATCTTTCAGTCTTGTTAGGCAGCCTCCACTAATGGACTAGTGGCTTCATCCACTTATCCTATAATTTTGCAATAAGAGCCGGCAACGGGGTTCCCAACCCCAATTAATCAACTTTCATTAATAATTCTCTTCACGTGTTTTGCTCTAATTCATCAGTAAGCAACTTAATTTTGCAATAGACACTCCTCCATGGTATGAGATTGTTGGAAGGCACCCGAGGATTCGGTTAGCCATGGCTTGTGTAAGCAAAGGTTGGGGGGAGTGTCATCCTTAAATAAACTAAAATACATGTGTAAACAAAAGAGAAGAGGGATGATCTACCTTGCCGGTAGAGATAACGTCCTTCATGGGAGCCGCTCTTTGGAGGTCTCGTTTGGCAAGGGGGTTAGAGTACTCGCTACCAGCCGTTGACAACGACAAACACCTCTCAAAACTTTACTTTTATTCTCTTTATATGATTTCAAAACTGAAAAAGCTCTAGCACATGATTTAATCCCTGCTTCCCTCTGCGAAGGGCCTGTCTTTTACTTTATGTTGAGTCAGTAAACCTAGTTCCCTCCATCTCAAGCAAGCATTTGAGTTGTTGTGATCAAACTATTATATTGTGATTTGCTTCATCATGTCTTTTATTCTTTCTTGTTTAGTACAAGTTTTATCTGAATGAATAAAGCTTTGCAAGTTATCAATGATCATTATGATTGAGTTTGCAAGATAAGCCACATAAGCTTTAATATGAGAGCGCTGCTCAATAGATAAGTATAATCTGTTAACTGTTCTCTGACCAAGAACAAAGTTTGCCATCACCAATTATGATTTCTTATGCACCTTTATTTGTGATTACCTTATACTTGTTTCAAGTTGAGTTATATGAGGAAGTTGTTTACTATAATGTCTTGTGTGAATGAATGTGATGCTTCTTGTCCGTATTTTATTTATCGACTCTTCACTCCATAAACATGTGGTCTTGTTTACTGAGCTCAGTTTCGCTTGGGGACAAGCGAAGTCTAAGCTTGGGGGAGTTGATACGTCCAATTTGCATCACTATTTTATATCATAATTTGCTGTTATTCATTGATATATTTCATATTGGGGCACAATACTTATGTTGTTTCATCTATTTTGCATGTTTCATGATTATTTGGAGATCGCGCACCGGAGCCAGGATTCTCGCTGGAAAAAGCACCGTCGAGATGCAATATTTCGGAAGATCAACTCGTGGAAGGAAATTACACCAAAAATCCTATTTTTCCGCATGACGGAGAAGGCCGAAGGGGAGCCGAGAAGACCCAAGGTGGGGCCGGACCACAGGCCGGCGCGGCCCATGGCTCCGGCCGCGCCACCTTGTGGTGTGGGGTCCCCACAGCCCCTTTCGCCTCCTTTTCTTCGCGAAACCCTTCGTCCCGAAAACCTAAGCTCCAGAGGGTACGTCGCGAAGAGTCACAGCCGCCTCTGCGGGGCGGAGAACACCAGAGAGAAAAGAGCTCTCCGGCGGGCAGGAATCAGCCGGGGAAATTCCCTCCCGGAGGGGGAAATCGACGCCATTGTCACCGCCATCGAGCTGGACATCATCTCCATCACCATCACCATCATCTTCATCATCATCACCGCCATCTCCACCGCAGCACCTCGTCGCCGCTGTAACAATTTGGGTTTGATCTTGTTTGTTTGTTTGTTTGTTTGATCTTGTTATTGATGCTATTGAGTGAAACCGTTGAACCAAGGTTTATGTTCAGATTGTTGTTCATTATCATATCACCTCTGATCATGTTCCATATGATGTCTCGTGAGTAGTTCGCTTAGTTCTTGAGGACATGGGTGAAGTCTAAATGTTAGTAGTGAATTATGGTTGAGTAATATTCAATGTTATGATATTTAAGTTGTGGTGTCATTCTTCTAGTGGTGTCGTGTGAACGTCGACTACACGATACTTCACCATTTATGGGCCTAGGGGAATGCATCTTTTACTCGTTTGCCAATTGCGGGGTTGCCGGAGTGACGAAACCTAAGCCCCGTTGGTATATCGATGCAGGAGGGATCGCAGGATCTCGCAGTTTAAGGCTGTGGTTAGATTTATCTTAATTACTTTCTTGTAGTTGCGGATGCTTGCAAGGGGTATAATCACAAGTATGTATTAGTCCTAGGAAGGGCGGTACATTAGCATAGGTTCACCCACACAACACTTATCAAAACAATGAAGATTAATCAGCTGCATGTAGCGAAAGCACTAGACTAAAATCCCGTGTGTCCTCGAGAACGTTTGGTCATTATAAGTAAAAAAACCGGCTTGTCCTTTGTGCTAAAAAGGATTGGGCCACTCTCTGCAATTATTTCTCTCGCACTTTATTTACTCGTACTTTATTCATCTGTTACATCAAAACCCCCTGAATACTTGTTTGTGAGCATTTACAGTGAATCCTTCATCAAAACTGCTTGTCAACACCTTCTGCTCCTCATTGGGATCGACATTCTTACTTATCGAAGATACTGCGATACACCCCCTATACTTGTGGGCCATCACTTCCCTCGAAGACTGTTGCGATCCCCTATACTTGTGGGTTATCAAGACTATTTTCTGGCGCCGTTGCCGGGAAAAATAGAAAAGTTACACCACAAAGATTTTCAACTCCCACGTCAGCAAGATATTTTCTGGCGCCGTTGCCGGGGAGGCATAGCTCTACTCATAAGTTCACCTGGGGAGTACACTCTACCTCTCTCTCTGTTTTATTTTATTTTGTTTTGCTTAGTTTACTTTTGTCTAGTTTGTTTTTGCTTAGTTTATTTCTGTCTAGTATTATATTGCTTAGTTTACTTTTGTCTAGTTTGTTTTTGTCTTGTTTTATTTTTCCCTATATACCCGAAAATCCATAAAAATTTGAAGAACGAAAAATTAAAAACTGTTGTTATGGGAGAACCCACAACCTATTTGGAGCTTATTGAATTATATAATAATTATAGAGAATCAAGAACGGGTAAAGTTATGAGTGCTGTGATAGAAAAGCTGAATACCATTGCTAAAATCTTGCTTAAACGCCATGATATAAACTGTTGCTCTAAACAGGATACTAAACATCTTAAATTTCAATGTGGTTTTAGTGAGGAAGTTTTAATTAAGAACTATAATTGGAATAACTATATTCATTTTGGGTTCGAAGAGGTGGAACAATTTGTCTTATTTATGGGAGCCTCTGAGATAGAATCCTTCATGGCTAAAAATTATGAAACTTGTGTTGTTTGTAAGGACCTTAAATATTATGTCTCTTCTATTCTTAATTTTTGCATAGAAAGTTACAGCGATAATCCTTATATCTTTGATTATAAAGAGAGACTCATTAATGCACAAGAATGCACTCACAATTTGCAGGAACCAGTGGAAGAAGAAATTAATAAACCTGAAAGCTCATTGGATGAAAAAGAGGAGGAAATTGATGAACCTGAAAGCTCATTGGATGAAAAAGAAGAGGAGAGTGATGAACAAAAGGAGGAAGAATGGATTAGCTACCCATGCCAACCTTCTAATGAGAGTAACTCTTTATCTCTTACACTATTTGATTGTCCTCCATGCTTACCAAATGAGGATGAATGTTATGTTCCTGTGGATTCTCTTGAAATATTCCCTATAAGTAAAACTTGTGAGAATAATTATGCTACTGTTATCTATGATAATCCATGCTATTTTAATAAATCTTATGATAATGCTTTGTTTGTGCCTGATATCGGAATGCATGGTACTAAAGAGTTTTGCTTGGCAAATGTTTATGATAAATCTCTAGATGATGGTCCTATGTTACTTGATAATATTAATTGTACTACTAATGAAAATGGGATTGGAGAGGTCTTGAATTTATCTAGGAGTCCCATATCTTTTAAGATTGATCAATCATCTTGTTATATTATTGATAAAAGTGGGTTTGAAAGTTTTAATCCCATTATTTTTGATCTTGATAAAAATTATGTGTTTGTAGATCATGAAAAGCATGCTATAGGTGATAGTTATATTGTTGAGTTTGATCATGATGCTACTGAAAATTATTATGAGAGAGGAAAATATGGTTGTAGAAATTTTCATGGTACTAAAACACCTCTCTACATGCTGAAAATTTTGAAATTACTCTTGTTTTATCTTCCAATGCGTGTCACTTTGTTCTTCATGAATTTATTTGTGTACAAGATTACTATGCATAGGAAGTGGGTTAGACTTAAATGTGTTTTGAATTTTCTTCTTGATGCTCTCTTTTGCTTCAACTCTTATTTCTTGCGAGTGCATCATTAAAATCTGCTGAGCCCATCTTAATGGCTATAAAGAAAGCACTTCTTGGGAGATAACCCATGTCTTTATTTTGCTACTATTTTGTTGTGTCTTGGAAGTTGTTACTACTGTAGCAACCTCTCCTTATCTTTATTTTATTGCAATGTTGTGCCAAGTAAAGTCTCTAATAGAAGGTTGATGCTAGATTTGGATTTCTGCGCAGAAACAGATTTCTATCTGTCACGAATTTGAGTAGGTCTCTCTGTAGGAAACTCAGAAAAATCTGCCAATTTTCATGCGTGTTCCTCAGATATGTACGCAACTTTCATTAGTTTTGAACTTTTTCATCTGAGCAAGTTAAGTGACCCAGAAAAATTCGCCTTTACGGACTGTTCTGTTTTGACAGATTCTGCCTTTTATTTCGCATTGCCTGTTTTGCTATGTTTGATGGATTTCTTTGTTCCATTAACTTTCAGTAGCCTTGTGCAATGTCCAGAAGTGTTAAGAATGATTATGTCACCTCTGAATATGTGAATTTTCGATTATGCACTAACCCTCTAATGAGTTTGTTTTGAGTTTGGTGTGGAGGAAGTTTTCAAGGGTCAAGAGAGGAGGATGATACAATATGATCAAGAAGAGTGAAAAGTCTAAGCTTGGGGATGCCCCGTGGTTCATCCCTGCATATTTTAAGAAGACCCAAGCATCTAAGCTTGGGGATGCCCAAGGCATCCCTTCTTCATCGACAACTTATCAGGTCACCTCTAGTGAAACTATATTTTTATTCGGTCACATCTTATGTGCTTTACTTGGACCGTCTGTGTGTTTTTTTTTGTTTTTGTTTGAATAAGATCGGATCCTAGCAATCCTTGTGTGGGAGAGAGACACGCTCCGCTTTTTCATATGAACACTGGTGTTCTTCGTTTTACTTTTAAGGTTCATGACAAAAGTTGGAAGCTATTGCACTTATTGTTATTTGGTTGGAAACAGAAAATGCCTCATATTGTCTTGGATAATTTGATACTTGGAAATTGTTTTGAGCTCTCAAGTAGAACATGATTAAGCTCTTGCACCATGTAGTTTAAACCTATTAGTGGAGAACTACTGTAGAGCTTGTTGAAATTTGGTTTGCATGATTGGTCTCTCTAAGGTCTAGATATTTTCTGGTAAAAGTGTTTGAGCAACAAGGAAGACAAGTGTAGAGTCTTATAATGCTTGCAATATGTTCTTATGTAAGTTTTGTCTGTACTCGGTTCATACTTGTGTTTGCTTCAAACAACCTTGCTAGCCAAAGCCTTGTACTGAGAGGAAATGCTTCTCGTGCATCCAAAACCTTGAGCCAAAACCTATGCCATTTGTGTCCACCATAACTACCTACTATGTGGTATTTTCTGCCATTCCAAGTAAATACTTCATGTGCTACCTTTAAACAATTTCAAAAGTTATTATCTCTTATTTGTGTCAATGTTTTATAGCTCATGAGGAAGTATGTGGTGTTTTATCTTTCAATCTTGTTGGGCAGCTTTCACCAATGGACTAGTGACTTCATCCGCTTATCCAATAATTTTGCAAAAAGAGCTGGCAGCGGTGTTCCCAGCCCCAATTAATTAAGTTTCATTAATAATTCTCT
This sequence comes from Lolium rigidum, assembly GCF_022539505.1. Taxonomy (NCBI): domain Eukaryota; kingdom Viridiplantae; phylum Streptophyta; class Magnoliopsida; order Poales; family Poaceae; genus Lolium; species Lolium rigidum. The sequence continues at coordinate 82,433,557 of NC_061514.1, read as the reverse complement.
TCACATGTTTTTCCTTGATTCATCAGTAAGCAACTTAATTTTGCAAATAGACACTCCTTCATGGTATGTGAATGTTGGAAGGCACCCGAGGATTCGGTTAGCCATGGCTTGTGTAAGCAAAAGGTTGGGAGGAGTGTCATCCATAAACAAAACTAAAGTACATGTGTAAACAAAAGAGAAGAGGGATGATCTACCTTGCTGGTAGAGATAACGTCCTTCATGGGAGCCGCTCTTTGAAAGTCTGTTTGATGAGGGGTTTAGAGTGCCCACTACCATTCGTTGACAACAATAAACACCTCTCAAAACTTTACTTTTATGCTCTCTATATGATTTCAAAACTTAAAAAGCTCTAGCACATGATTTAATCCCTGCTTCCCTCTGCGAAGGGCCTTTCTTTTACTTTATGTTGAGTCAGTTTACCTACTTCCTTCCATCTTAGAAGCAAACACTTGTGTCAATTGTGCATTGATTCTTACATACTTGCTTATTTGCATTCATCATATTACTTTGTGTTGACAATTATCCATGAGATATGCATGTTGAAAGTTGAAAGCAATTGCTGAAACTTAAATCTTCCTTTGTGTTGCTTCAATGCCTTTACTTTGAATTTATTGCTTTATGAGTTAACTCCTATGCAAGACTTTTTGATGCTTGTCTTGAAAGTACTATTCATGAAAAGTTTTGCTATATGTTATCAATTTGTTAGCAAACTATAGATCGTTGCCTTGAGTCACTTCATTCATCTCATATGCTTTGCAACAGTATGATCAAGATTATGTAAGTAGCATGTCACTACAGAAATTATTCTTTTTATAGTTTACCTACTCGAGGGCAAGCAGGAACTAAGCTTGGGGATGCTTGATACGTCTCCAACGTATCTATAATTTCTGATGTTCCATGCTAGTTTTATGACAGTACCTACATGTTTTGCTCACACTTTCTAATGTTTTTATGCATTTTCCGGAACTAACCTATTTACAAGATGCCACAGTGCCAGTTCCTGTTTTCTGTTGTTTTTGGTTCCAGAAAAGCTGTTCGGGCAATATTCTCGGAATTGACGAAACTCCAGAAAGACTCTAGGGCGCCGCCGCCATCGCGAAACTCCGTTTCGGGGGACAAAAGTCTCTGTTCCGGCACGCCGTCGGGACGGGGAAGTGCCCCCGGAAGCCATCTCCATCAACGCCACCGCCTCCATCATGCTTCGTGAGTAGTTCCCCCATGGACTACGGGTTCTAGCTGTAGCTAGTTGGTACACTCTCTCCCATGTACTTCAATACAATGATCTCATGAGCTGCCTTACATGATTGAGATTCATCTGATGTAATCGGTGTTGTGTTTTTTGGGATCCGATGAATTGTTACATTATGATCAGTCTATCTATATAAGTTTGTGAAGTTATTGTTGCTGCAATCTTGTTGTGTTTAATGCTTGTCACTAGTGCACGAGTGGCATGATCTTAGATTTAAGCTCTATACTTATTGCTTAGATTGTATCTACAAGTTGTTTGCACATGTCTATGTCCGGAACCCGAGGCCCCGAAGAATCGGGATAACTGGAGGGGAAGGCGTAGGTATGAGGATCACATGTTTTCACCAAGTGTTAATACTTTGCTCGGTGCTCTATTAAAAGGAGTACCTTAATTGCCGATAGATTCCCTTGAGGCCCGGCTGCCACCGGCTGGTAGGACAAAAGATGTTGTACAAGTTTCTCATTGCGAGCACGTATGACTATATATGGAAAATATGCCTACATGATTAATAATCTTGATGTTCTGTATTAATGCTATTTCAATCCTATCAATTGCAACACTGTAATTTGTTCACCCAACACTTGTTATTGGAGAGTTACCACTAGTGTAGATAGCTGGGAACCCCGATCCATCTCTCATCATCATATACTCGTCCTATATGTCATTGGAAGTAGTATCAACTATTTTCTAGTGCAATTGCCTCTGTGTTATCTAGTATCGCTGCTCGTGTTACTGTTACTACTGCTCTCATATTACTCGCTGCTTTCACATCACCCTCGTTACTAGTGCTTTTCCAGGTGCAGCTGAATTGACAACTCAGCTTGTTAAGGCTTATAAGTATTCTTTACCTCCTCTTGTGTCGAATCAATAAATTTGGGTTTTACTTCCCTCGAAGACTGTTGCGATCCCCTATACTTGTGGGTTATCAAGACTATTTTCTGGCGCCGTTGCCGGGGAAAATAGAAAAGTTACACCACAAAGATTTTCAACTCCCACGTCAACAGTATCATCTACCTCCTCTACACGTTCATGATGGGTTATCGTGGAGGACGACTCTTTTTCAAGTGGGGGAAGATGATGCAAAGCGGCATTCGATCTCCACCGCATCATGTGCGTCAACGCCGACACATCACGCAAAGGTGAATCTTCTATTTTATGCGTGCCTACAAATGTCTCTCATGAATGGTATGCTACTTCATCCTCCGTCATATGTCCATGATAGGAATACATCGCCAAGTATGAAGGAAGTGGAGGATGCCATGGAGGCTCGAGGACTCAAGGCCGAGGTCGTGGAAGCATGGAAGAGATCATCGAGGAGAAGGAAGAAGAGCTGGTGAAACCGGCGCTCAAACCGGAAACGTCGGCCCCCACACCGAACTAGTGCAACGTACGAACCGGCGCGCCGGAACCCCTGTCGAGGCATACTGGCACCACTCCCAGCCCCGCCATACTTACTGTCGGAATGCTACGAGGAGTGCTTCCTTTTACATTTGTATTGTACCTAAACTACCCCTCCTTAGTGGCTCCCTATATATAGTTCCTCCTCCCCACCTAAGAACCCTAAGTCACAGCTTGATGAAGAATTAGGCTTATGCCTCCACCATCCTTTTGAGATTAGGGAAACACCCTCCTGTCTTAAACACAAATCTATGATTTGTATCAAGACGTTCTTTATGTGATTGATCTCCCGCTTGTGTGATTCTACTTCGGTCTCTCACACTAGTGATTCTATCGATTGCATATCGATCTCTTGCCCGGGGCTTCTACCTCGTTCTCTCCCTTGAGTGATTCTATCGGGACGGTGGTTTGGGCCGTTGAGAGCAAACCGGATTGTATCAGGTTGTGTTGCGTGCGTTCATCGTGTTCTTCGTGTTCATCCCTCTCTCCCCTCTTGTTCTTGGTCAATTCATGAGATCGGGTCACAAATTGAGGCTTAATACCTCATCAAATACCATGTCGACTTTTTTATCTGGTTGTGGAACTATGTGTTGTATGTAATTGTTTGCTCTAAAGGTACTTAGCCAGGTTATGGGACACATAACCTAGACTGATGTATGGGTTGGCTGATGACCCAGTTTCACTGGTCATGAGCATGGATGCCAATCCGACTGGTACTATCTCAACTAAAGTGTTTAGTGAGCTTGATAAACCCACATTGAGTCACAACGAGTAAGTTTTCAAATGTTAGTCTCAAGCATTGTATATACTACATCCTTAGACATGTGGTCCTTGCACGATCCGAGTTATAGATCAACCGACTTAGGTTGTGCCAAACACTACTCCATAACTAGGCGGTTAGAAACGTAGATTTTGGGTAGACTGAAAATCAAGCTACATGACATAGATAACGAAGATGAAATTTGCCCCTCCAACCAGGAGCGATAATTTATAGGGACTCTTGAGTGATTTGATCCGAAAGCATGCCTATGCATTTCAATTAAGTGTTAGTAGAATGAATCTATAACTCAGAACGAGAAGAGAGTTAAGTTATTAAACGGATGAAACTAACTCGCTTATCGCTTAACAGTATATATCGTGATACAATGGGAATCCGGGACATTCACATTAGATAGGTTAGTCATTATGACTTTACGACAATGGGAAGTCGACATGTTTCCGTTGCGGACTTAGTAATTACACGCCAACTCTAATTGTGTCCGGGTGATCGTGAACCACGGTGTCATATACTAAAGAGAAAAGAAATATGCGGATGTGATCCAAGTAACATAAGTCGGCTGGGTTGGAAACAAGCCAGACACAAACATGGTCAACGAGTTACTCGTGAAACCCATATTAGGGATGAAATCAATTAGTTTGTTGAAAATCCTAGACCACACCATGAGTTTTAGACTGTGTGAACATATTTAGCAACCCGCCTCTAGTACTCCCTCTCATACATGTGTATACCAACGAAGGTTGTGATCAATACTAAAGATGAGTTGTTCATGGTGTCGTATGGATCATGGACATTACAGCCCCATGCATGTCATTCACATTTTGCATCTTTCCTTCTAGTGGTAAATCTAGCACCTCAATCCAACAGAATCTTGGGCTTTACGTGTAGGATTTTTTGTTTTGTTTTGCATGCGGTACATCCCGGCCGTGTGACCCAACAAAACACGTCACATACACATAATACACACCCATACACGCGTATGTGTATAGGCCTATGCAAATCGCACACACATACACGTCACAATATACACACGTGCACTAATACACGTACAACACAACGTACATGCCACAAAACACACACACACACACACATATAAAGCACACACTTACCGGTCACACACATAACACACACTACACACAAGAAAGCGCGTGCACAGATATGCGCGCACACACATGTTAGTGGAAAAAGTAGGACGTGTGGGACCACTTACATGATGTGGCCTAGAAATTCAAGAGTTAAGCTGGTCACATCATTTGCACAAAGTTCTAGGTAAACCACATATAAGAATGTAGAGTTGTTTTCTTAGCAAACATAGGATAGCTCTTAAAGATACTCTTATACAATGTTTTTTTTTAAAAAAAATCCCATCTATTGATAGCTATCCATAGACAATCTAAAAGGATTACAAATAGGTCCATAGGCAATCTAGCGCCCAAGCTGAAGACGCACCGCTGTCCTTGCCCCTTTATTATTGGAGCCGAGCAAATTTTATTCTACCCGAATTTGTTGTGGTAGACAAATAAAAAGTCGTCGTGCTAAGTTCTAAAGGACAAACATCACCAAAGATACGACTCATAGATTGGAAGAGCCAAAAACTGGCTGGATCAACAAAGATCCACGAGACACACAACTCCGACGCTAGATGGACCATCATAGCTCCCCATTATACTTGAATAGGAAGTGATATTAACTCAACTGGTTTGGGGAGTGAATGTACAAACTCAACACCTGAGTTCAAATCCTCAAAGATGCGAATTTAGGTTCCTATTTATACTTGAGGCTCATGCTGGACCTAGTACTCATGCAATTTATCTTGAGGACTATGCTTTAATCTGAACCAAGATTAAAAACTCTAGTACTGATGCCAAATGGTTGTGTGCATCCCTAGTTGGCAATGGCCGTGAAGTAACATTCTCCCCAAATATAATGCAAAGGCTGATGGGCAGATTGAAGGGGTAGTTCCGCACCTAATGGATGGTGGACTGTTGATTCTTGAATACGACGATGACACGGTTCTCTTTATGGAACATGACCTTGAGAAGGAAAGGAACCTAAAATTAATTTTATCAGTGTTCGAGCAATTATCAGGTCCTAAAAATAACTTCCATAAAAGCGAGTTGTTTTATTTTGGCGAGGCCCAAGTGGAGGCCGACCTATATGTTGAACTTTTCGGCTGTGGGTTGGGTCAGTTTCCAATAAGCTATATGGGCATTCCAATTCATTATCGGAGGCTCACCATAGCTGAATGGAAAACACGTCGAGAAGATGTTGCAAAAGCGACTTAGCAGTTGGAAAGTGATGACCCACAAGTATAGGGGGTGTATCGTAGTATCTTCGATAAGTAAGAATGTCGATCCCAACGAGGAGCAGAAGGTGTTGACAAGCAGTTTCGATGAAGGTTTCACTGTAAATGCTCACAGACAAGTATTCAGGAGGTTTTGATGTAACAGATGAAATAAATACGAGTAAGTAAAATGCGAGAGAAATGATTGCAGCGAGTGGCCCAATCCTTTTTAGCACAAAGGACAAGCCGGTTTGTTTACTTATAATGACCAAACGTTCTCGAGGACACACGGGATTTTAGTCTAATGCTTTCGCTACATACGGCTAAATAATCTTCATTGTTATGATAAGTGTTGTGTGGGTGAACCTATGCTAATGTACCGCCCTTCCTAGGACTAAATACATACTTGTGATTATACCCCTTGCAAGCATCCGCAACTACAAGAAAGTAATTAAGAATAAATCTAACCACGGCCTTAAACTCCGAGATCCTGCAATCCCTCCCGCATCGATATACCAACGGGGGTTTAGGTTTCGTCACTCCGGCAACCCCGCAATTGGCAAACGAATACAAGATGCATTCCCCTAGGCCCATAAATGGTGAAGTGTCATGTAGTCGACGTTCACATGACACCACTAGAAGAATAACACCACAACTTAAATATCACACCATTGAATATTACTCAACCATAGTTCACTACTAACATTTAGACTTCACCCATGTCCTCAAGAACTAAACGAACTACTCACGAGACATCATACGGAACATGATCCGAGGTGATATGATGATGAATAACAATCTGAACATAAACTTGGTTCAATGGTTTCACTCAATAGCATCAACAACAAGTATGAATAGATACCGGGAGAGTTTCCCCTATCAAACAATCAAGATCAAACCCAAATTGCTACGGCGGTGACGAGGTGCTGCGGAGGAGATGGCGGTGATGATGGTGGAGATGATGATGATGGTGATGGAGATGATGTCCAGCTCGATGACGGTGACGATGGCGTCGATTTCCCCTTCCCGGAGGGAATTTCCCCGGCGGATTCCTGCCCGCCGGAGAGCTCTTTTCTCTCTGGTGTTCTCCGCCCCGCGAGGCGGCTGTAACTCTTCGCGAGGTACCCCTTCGGCTTAGGTTTTCGGGACGAAGGATTTCGCGAAGAAAAGGAGGCGAAGGGGTCGTGGGCCCCCTGGACCATAGGCCGGCGCGGCCGGGGCCCGGGCCGCGCCGCCCTAGGGTGTGGGCCCACCACGGCTCCTCCCGGCTCCTCCTTCCGGCTTCCTTCGTCATCTTGAAAAATAGGATTTTTGGTATAATTTCCTTCCACGAGTTGATCTTCCGAAATATTGCGTTCGACGGTGCTTTTTCCAGCGAGAATCCTGGCTCCGGCGTTCGATCCTCCAATAATGATGAATCATGCAAAATAGATGAAATAACATAAGTATTGTGTCCCAATATGAAATATATCGATGAATAACAGCAAATTATGATATAAAATAGTGATGCAATTTGGACGTATCAACTCCCCCAAGCTTAGACTTCGCTTGTCCCCAAGCGAAACTGAACTCGATAGACATGACCACATGTTTATGGAGTGAAGAGTCGATAAATAAAATACGGACAAGAAGCATCATATTCATCCACACAGGATATTATAGTAAACAATCTCTTATAACTCATATTGAAACAAGTATAAGGTAATCACAAGTAAAGGTGCATAAGAAAACATCATTGGTGATGGCAAACTTCGTTCTTGGTCAGAGAACAATTAACAGATTATATTTATCTCATTGAGCAGCGCTCTCATACTAAAGTTTATAAGGCACAACTTGCATACTCAATCATAATGGTCTCTTCATAATCATTGATAACTTGCAAAGCTATATTCATTCAGATAAAACTTGTACTAAACAAGGAAGAATAAAAGACATGATGTAGCAAATCACAATATAATGGTTTGATCACAACTACTCAAATGCTTGCTTGAGATGGAGAGAAATAGGTTTACTCGACTCAACATAAAGTAAAAGACAGGCCCTTCGCAGAGGAAGCAGGGATTAAATCATGTGCTAGAGCTTTTTCAGTTTTGAAATCATATAAAGATAATAAAAGTAACATTTTGAGAGGTGTTTGTTGTTGTCAACGACCGGTAGCGGGTACTCTAACCCCTTGCCGGACAACCTCCTAAGAGCGGCTCCCATATTATTTTCATTTTGTGTGGCACTCCTTCCAACCTTTCTTTCACAAACCATGGCTAACCGAATCCTCGGGTGCCTACCTAACAATCTCATACCATGAAGGAGTGCCTTTTTATTTTAGCTTTATGATGATGATGACACTCCCCCAACCTTTGCTTACACAATCCATGGCTAACCGAATCCTTCGGGTGCCGTCCATCAATCACATACCATGGAGGAGTGTCTATTTAGTTTAATTAATTTGGGACTGGGAATCCCATTGCCAGCTCTTTTTGCAAAATTATTGGATAAGCGGACGAAGCCACTAGTCCATTGGTGGAAATTGCCCAACAAGATTGAAAGATAAAACACCACATACTTCCTCATGAGCTATGAAACATTGACACAAATAAGAGATACTAAGTTTTGAATTGTTTAAAGGTAGCAC